>NW_015166435.1:921137-1012787 GCF_001447785.1 Gekko japonicus | reverse complement strand
ATTGTAAACAGATCAGCCAATATCATAATGCCGCTATATAAATCAATGGTGCGACCTCATCTGGAATACTGTGTGCAATTCTGGTCACCACACCTTAAAAAGGATATTATAGCTTTGGAAAAAGTGCAGAAAAGAGCAACTCGAATGATAAAAGGGTTGGAACACTTTCCCTATGAGGAAAGGTTAAGGCGCTTAGGGCTCTTTAGCTTGGAGAAACGACGACTGAGGGGTGACATGATTGAGGTTTATAAGATTATGCATGGGAAAGAGCAGGTAGAGAAAGAGGTACTTTTCTCCCTTTCTCACAATACAAGAACCCGTGGGCACTCCATGAAATTGCTGAGCGGTCGGGTTAGAACGGATAAAAGGAAGTACTTCTTCACCCAAAGAGTGATTAACACTTGGAATTCACTGCCACAGGAAGTGGTGGCGGCTACAAGCATGGATGGCTTCAAAAGGGAATTAGATAAGCATATGGAGCATAGGACGTCCTTCTTCACCCAAAGAGTGATTAACACTTGGAATTCACTGCCACAGGAAGTGGTGGGTGCTACAAGCATGGACGGCTTCAAAAGGGAATTAGATAAGCATATGGAGCAGAGGTCCATCAGTGGCTATTAGCCACAAGGTATAGATAGGGACTCTGGGGCAAGTGATGCTCTGTCATCTTGGTGCTGGGGGGGGGTCAACAGTGGGAGGGCTTCTAATGTCCTGGCCCCACTGGTGGACCTCCTGATGACACTGGTATTTCTGGCCACTGTGGGATACAGAGTGTTGGACTGGATGGGCCTTTGGCCTGATCCAACATTGGCATCTCTTATGTTCTTATGTTCTTAGCCCCCTCCCCCGGAGCTGACCCAATGAACACTATGAACTAACACCTGGAAGACACAATTCTGAAAGGCATCACATTGGCTTGGATTAGGCTTCGTGTCTTTCCGGCCTAATGTTTTGTTTTAAATGTCTTGTTGCTTCAATGACTTTGTGTGGTTTTTAGTTATGGTTTTAGATGATTTAATGATGTGTTGTTGTTGTTGTGTTGGAGTTGATGGTTTTCAAATGTGATTTTACTATGTATGTTTTAATTTGTCAGCTGTCTCGGAGGCCCTTGAAAGGGAAGGAAGGCAGGATATCACTGTTGTAAAACAATTAAACTGTTTATTTAATTACATCATTCATAATCTACCTTTCTCACTTGGACTCAAGGCTGATTACACAGAGTCAATACAATCGACAGGACAGGGTATTCAATAAACAATGCAATACGATTGGGGTTGTAGAACCAACCAGGAAGTCTAAGAAACAGCACTGAAGCAAAGCATAAGTGTTACGGTATCATGGCACATTAAAAGATACAAAAATTACACAGCCGGATCCTTGTTTCAACAAGCTGTGCTAAGTAGTATAGACCATAGTCTATTGCCTGTGGAGAAAAGCGCTCTTAAATAATTCAGGAAAGCAAACTAACTATCAATCCATCAACCTTTATTGGCATAACCTACAGAGCGTACTACTCAGTTTGCAAAGAATACTGAACGTCTTCTTAAAACGTCATCCAAACATCTTGCAACAGTTGCGATTATTACATGGTTCTGGGTTGTCCACAAAAAGTAAATCTTCCTTTTATCAGGTTTCCCTGAATACTTTCTCAACCAAGGCTCCATGAATATAAAACCCAAGTCTGAATAAAAAGTTCACGAGAGAAACACGTGTTCTACAGTTTCTATCTCCTGCGTAGTGCAAGAGCACAATTTATTGTTGAATGGGATTTTTTGGTTACTGTGACTGTCTGAATGCAGGCTACTCCACTAATTATTAGGGATGCCACAGTCTTCACCACTAAGGAGTTCACCAGACGAATTTCTCATATTGGATGGCAGCAACTCCGGTGAGCTGGTACCCAGATTATTTTGTTTGCATGGCTAATGTCTTGAACTACTTCCAAACTGGTTTGCAGCTGTGCAGCCGTGCTGTAGCTTTTCCCCTTACTAGCTTTACTAGCTGTACTAGTTGATTGATCTTATTAACAGACTAGGGTTGCCAGACCCCCTGATGGAGGTGGGGGTCCCCTACTGACAGGCCCCACCTCCCCACCACTGGTCAGCTGCCTCAAAAAACAGGGAGATCCATCCAATGTGCAGCAACGGGTGGGGGAGGGGAAGAAGCCAAATTTACCAGAGAGTTTTTGCGCACATACCAGAGTGTCGCCCCGACATCCCAGATCTGATGACCTCTGTGATGGACTGCACTTTTTAAGAGGCTTAGAAATGCTGTACTAACAATTAAAGGACTGTGAAGGGTTAATTCTTCACAGAGCCAGAGAGCCTTGAGTGACAGTAGGCTTACCAAATCTCGCCAAATCGCGGCGGGGGATCCGCATGTCTTCGCAGAATCCGTGCTGCGGGGACGGCGAGACACATTGCACTGCCGTCGCCAGGACATGACGCTACGCGTCACTCTGACAACGGGGCTGTTTGGAGCTCCGTTGCCAGAGTGACGTGTACCATCAAATCCTGGCGACAGCGGGTGCAACGCATCTCACTGTCCCTGCGGCATGGATTCTGCGAAGACATGCGGATCCCCCGCCACGACTTGGCAACCCTAAGTGACAGGCTGCTCTAAGCAATCTGATGGTTGGCATCAGCTGAGCAAAAAAGTCTGGATTGGGCTTCATGCTGAAGAGATTCAGTCAGATTCCTGACTTAACTGAAAAGAGATTACGTTACATTACATTACACATTGGATTTCTATACCGCCCCTTTCCGTAGACTCAGGGCGGTTTACATAGTTTGTGCAGTTTTTCTAACCTAGGGGCACATAGACAGGGGAGGTGAATTCCTTACCCAGGCACCCCCTATTTTCGGCAGGGTCTTCTTTTCTTCTTTGCTTTTTTCCACGGCGGTTCTTGCTTGGTGCTGGTGATGTTTTTTACTGACGCGGGTCTTTTAGGTCTTTGCTAGACGCAGGCACAGGTCTTCCGTTCTTTTTTCAGCAGCGACCCCTGCTGGTTTTTTCGGCAACGTACAATCTTGCCGCGTGTACTGAGACCATCTGTGAATAGCCCTGACAGAAAAAGAGTTTAGAGCTAACAGAGTCAGATTTCAACCTTGACTGAATGCAGTCTGAATTCAGCATCAGCTCAGAGCCGTTTGAACACAGACAGAGAACTGGGAGGAGAGTTTGGCAAGGAAGTTTGGGTAGTAGAGAAGACTCCCATTGAGGCCAACATGATGTGAAACTGCAACTCCCATCATCCTTTGTGAAACTGCACCTGTGCAAAAATCGCTGAAGCACACATATTGGCAGTGATAAGTGGAAATCATTAATGGGAACAAAATCATATAAGGATAAGTAATCTTCAGTTTTCCTTGTGGCTTTTTGTCTCTCAGCCCTCCAAGGCTCTCTCTTGTTTACACATTGTAATGTGTGTTTAATTATTTTATTTATTTATGTACTTCATTTATAGTCCACCTTTCTCACTGAGGCTCAAGTGTGTTGGAATATTTGCATTCCAGAGTTTGGTGCCATGTTCATATTCCAATATGACTGTGATTGCCTGGATTCTATTCCACTCAAACTCTCTTTGTTTTTGATATTTCCAAATCTCAGTTTTTCCTCCAGACTTGCTTTGGAGCCTCATCGTTTTGCTATAGATCCCAAAGACCAGTTGTTGTGTCCAGATTTGGGCA
Source organism: Gekko japonicus (assembly GCF_001447785.1). Taxonomy (NCBI): domain Eukaryota; kingdom Metazoa; phylum Chordata; class Lepidosauria; order Squamata; family Gekkonidae; genus Gekko; species Gekko japonicus. The sequence continues at coordinate 1,009,098 of NW_015166435.1, read as the reverse complement.
AGATCCTCTAGCTAGGTGGCAGAACCTAAATCCACAGTGCCCGCCTAGGACAGGAGGGAGAGATGGAAGAGAAGATTATTTGTTCCTACGCTGGGCTGTTTTTTGAGACTTCTGTATCCAGTTCAGAAAGATGGACTATTTCTCACAGGACATGTGTCCACCACTGACACAGAAAAGTATAGACCACGCACAGAAACCATACTGGTTTCACAAATGAACTATAGTTAAAATAAACATGTTATGTCTCAACCAAGGCAATATAACAGGTCTGAATCTTTTGCTATAGAGAAGAGAGTTATGTGGCTGCATTTTCCCCACCACGAGATTGCTTTAGCAATCGTCTAATGGTGAAATACGGATAAGGCGTGATCTTATAAATGGGTCTAGCAGGCACTATAATCTTTTACCCCTGAAGACACAGCAAGACTGATTTTAGACAGCTATAACCCAGAACGTTTTTTTAAGATTAATATAGCAAACAAATAAAGGGTCTTGTCACCCCTTTCAGATTGATTGGTAGGAGTTTCAACATTTGCCTGCTGTGCAGACAGAGTATTAATAAGGACTAGACTGCGAAGATTGATGTTCATCTGCCATCCAGCAATTTCCGCTCTGTATTGCAGTGACTCTTGTTTACAAAGTATAGAACACATGAGCACACCTCTGATTGGCTGATTTAGACCCAAATCACATGTATGTTATAAAGCATGAGAAGGTGGAAACGTGCAGTCGTAAATCTACCTTCCCGCATGGCCATCAGAATTTTTTTTAAAAAAACCCCGGCCATCCGTAATTCATAGAGTGTGATGTCACTTCCGGGTTTTCCCAGAAATGCCTTCACACTACAGACCCAGTGGCCACCCCCCCCCCTCAGTCTGTTGTCACTACTAGGGTTAACGGCTCCAGCTGGCAATCCACTGGGAGGATGTTGGGGGTGGGGAGAATTGTGCCAATTTCACAGTGGTTTGCAACATCACTTCCAGCAACAACAAAAAAAAGGAAGTGATGTCACGATGTTGCAGGGGATACTCTAGGCATTAGATCATAGTGGTTCTTGGCAGTTCTTGCCAGAAATGATTTCACACACCAGTATGATGGTATGTACCCCCCCATTTTTCTTCCACTGACCTTTGGGGTACCAGTGGGAAGAGGAGGGAACCTTGGTGGGGTCTCCTGATAGACCTGTCCACCCCTCAGTTTCTGCAGTGGCTGGTCTTCTACCCAGCCAGAAAAGCATGGGCCCAGGAGGGGATAGCAATCCGCTTCCCTGATGTGGGGAACATCAGAGCCCTCTTCATTCTGTCGCCTCAAGGGTGCCTGGGTAATTTGAACCCGATGCATATGGTATGTACACACCTATGTCAGGGGTGTATGAAACAAGATGCCTCTTCAGATCAAACTAAGAACTCCTTCCCTAATTTCTCTGCAAAGGCCGAGGAACGCCCGAAAAGTCTTGAGACTTGAGATCACTGAGTTGTGTTTGAGTCAAAGACAAATACAATGGCGGCTCTGAAGAAGGCTCAACGTCTTTAACGCTGGTCCCCCCCCCCAAAAAAACCCCATGTTTATTTTCTCCAGAGACAGAGAAGGGGATTGTGGGTCAGCAGGACTCACACATTTTGACTGGTATTTATTGATTCAGAACTCCATGCTGACAGACAGATGGACAAGCAGACGATGGTTCCTGTTACGGTGACTTCATACCCCTAGCCTCCTTTGGCCCCGAGGCTCTGACACCTCTGACTCCCCTCTCCACACACTGCCCCAGCTCCTCCGGCTCTCACCAAGAAGAATGGCAGCTGCCTCTCACTGACGGGGGAGCTGGAGCATCATCTGACGGTGCGGAATGCCACCCGTTGCCTTTACAGCTGCACGCAGAGAAGAAAATAATCTTGTGTGTCTACCCAGGTATCATAACACAGTGCAATGGGGCGCCTGGTGTTTCCCGTGAGCCGAGATGGACAGACAGGTGAGCTCGCCTGCGTTCCTTCATCTGCCGTGCAGAGATACTTCACCTGCCTCAACACACGAATTTTAAGCCCCAAACGAAAGTTTCTTAGGATTGTTGTGGGTTGTTGTTTTTTTGCTGGAGCACTGGAGGCAAAGGAGTTCAGATAATAAGAAGGTGTGGGTCCCATTTTAACGTGAACCAAATGTCTGTCGTTATGATGCATGTGTGTGTGGGAGGGGACATGTAGATGGTGAAGAGCCCTGGGGGGGGGGATGTGTTGCATTTCTGCAAAAAAGACACATCGCATCCCCCCCCCCACCCTGGCTCAGTGGGATTTCTGCATTGACCCTCTATTTTCTGTAGCATGCAAAACACTGCAAGTTTCTACCAGGTCCCCTCTTTTTGAACACTGCAGGGAACTCTGAGGACCTCTGGCCTTGGGCAAGCAGAAGTGGAGAGCCTAGGGTTGCCAGCTGTGGGCTGGGAAATATCTGGAGAATTGGGGGGTGGAGCTTGGAGTGGGCGGGACTTAGGGAGGGGAGAGACCTCAACAGGGTATAATGCCCTACGCAGTCCACCCTCCTAAGCAGCCATTTTCTCCAGGGGACCTGATCTTGATCATCTGGAGATCAAACTGGAATAGTGCGAATCTCCAGGTTCCACCTGGAAGCTGGCAATGCTAGGGTATCCCCCCAAGGGTGCTTTTAAACCATTAGGCTCTTCTGGGCACAACGAGAAGTCTAAAACTGAGGGGGGGGCATGGTTCAGTGGTAGAGCATTGGCTTGGCATGGCAAAAGCCCCATGGTCAAAGCCCAGCATCTCGAGTAGAAAAGAATCAGGTAGCAGGTGATGTGAAAGAGCTCTATCTGAGACCCTGGAGAGCCGCTGCCAGACTGAGTAGACAAGACTAACCTGGATGAACCAATGGTTTGGATCAATACAAGACAGTGTCGTGGTTTCATGAACCTAAAGCAGACAGAAGACATATTATGCTGATATGGCAAGAGTTAACACCTTCTTGGGAGATACTGCTGTGCTCAGATGGTAAAGAAGGAAACTTCCCCTGCCCTGAGAGGGTCTGTTCAAGGCAATTTAGGGGCTGTGTCCTTTCACCCAGGAAGTGAATGTGAACCACACAGGCTCCATGTTGTTCATTTGAAAATCTATGGCACCCCCAGTCTGAACCATTCTCTTTGCCCCTTGGCAAAAAATAATATACATCTTGGACAAGTGAAGATACAGACCCACCAGAGGCTGACCTTAGGGGAAGTGTTGAGCTCTCACAATATTAGCAAGGACAGGAGCTGTGTGTGTGTGTGGGGAAATGTCCTGGTCTTTTCTCCAGGGAACCCAGGATGGGCTTAATTCGTGGTCAAGACCCAGAGGTGTTGAATTCATTTGTTAGGAGGGCCAGATCTGACATAAGTGTTACTTTGTGGGGCTGGGCCATGTGTGCCATATATTGTAATGCCAGGTACCTCAGATATAAACTTTATAAATTACACAGGCAAAACCCATTCACAATATTATTTTTACTCAAAATATGAACAAAAGCAATTGATTCCTATAAGTGAAAGCAATCAATTTACTGGGGAACCCACAAAAGCCTCAATAAATGTATTTAATCATATGCAAGACTAGATTTTTTCAAGGATACCATAAAAAGGGGGGGCATTAGTTACTTTGTGTGTGTGTGTGTATCACTTTTAGGTGACGGGTCATCTTCCTTGCAAGTAAATAAGGTAGTTTTTCATCACACACCCAAATATGCCCAGCCTCAGCAGCCGAACACAACTATGATCCGTCTCTCTCTCTTTATTTCCTCACTTTCTCTGTCCTACCTCTGAGGCTGAACGAGCTCCCGGAAGAGATCAGGGCCCTGCGGGATCTTTTGCAGTTCCATAGGGCCTGCAAGACGGAGCTCTTCCACCAGGCTTTCAACTAAGGAGCCACCCTCACTATTACCACCAGCGAGCCCGGCCCTCTGCCTTAACATCTGCCTCATGCCATCGAGTGACTTGGAAAGACCACTGAGCTGGAAACTGTCTGTTTACAAACATTTTTAGAATACAAACTCCTTTCCCTTCCCCTCCCCACAACAGACACCCTGTGAGGTGGGTGGGGCTGAGAGAACTCTGACACAAACTGCTCTTTTTCAAGGATAGCTGTGCCAGAGCTTGTGACTGACCCAAGGTCACATCAGCAGGTGCAAGTGGAGGAGTGGGGAATCAAACCCGGTTCTCCCAGATTAGAGTCCGCACACTTAACCACTACACCAAACTGGCTCTTCAACTGTGTAAGCTGCCCTGAGCCTGTTTGCGGGGAGGGCAAGGTACAAATTGAATTAATAAAATAAATAAATAAATAAATAACTCTCAAGGTGGCACACTGGGCTTCCCCCTCCACCACCCCATCCCCACCAACAACAACTACCCTGTGTGGTGGTCCAGGCTGAGCGACTGGCCCTGAGTGACCCAGATGGCAGGGTTCTGGCTCAGGAAGGGCCGGGGGTCTGAACCTGGCTCAACCAGATCTTCCCACCCCCAGTTCTCATCCCTCCTGCATTTCACACAGAAGTGATGGGGCTGAGGGGAAGGCCTGATGGAAAGGCTGTTTCCGAAACCTCAGAGGGGTGCTTTTTGTCCTCCCATGACCCCTTTTCCTTCATGGGCTGAGAACAGGTGGGGGAGAAGGGAAGCCACTGTCCCCCACATGCCCTGACACTCACTCTGCCTCCTGTCTCACAACAGCGGCGCCCAAGGGGCCATTTCATAGAAAAAGAGGTGCAGGAGCTCATTAGCATAACTTATTAGCATAACTTATTTGCATCACTGGAAGTGTGTCAGAAGGCAACACCCACCGCTCAGGCTCCACTGGACTGTTTTGGATTGCTAGCTATTGGCAGCGGGGGGGGGGACGTGCAGATCTGTCCTCACAGAGGAGGCAGTGCTTGTACCTGAATAAAATTTGGTCTTAAAGGTGCCACTGGACTGTTTTGGACTGGGGGGCCGGGGGGGGCTCTGCAACTTACCTGGCTGCTTCTTGCTCTGACTGAGGGCTACTGGGAGCAGGGGGTGGGGCTTGTTGCATGTGCCCACCCCCTGGCCTCTTTACTGCCGGAGCTCCACTCCTGTGCGCTCCTGCAGGAAATGACCCCTGGCGGCGCCCCTTTTCCCCTTCACTCCTCCACTCGCTTCTGAGGCCAGGATATCTTTCCTCTTAGAGCAGCATACACAAGACAGCCCAGTTGCCTCTCAATCTATGTGTCCTCCTCCTCCTTTCTCCCCTGCTGGCCCTGTCCCTTTGTTAGGAAACAGTCGCTCCATGCACCTGCTCTCACCAACTCTCCTCACAGTTGTCATTTGGATTACTTTATGAGGCTTTATTTGGGCCCCTACAAGGTTTTTATATATATTTTTTTAAATAAACATGTGAACTTTTGTTTATACCTATTTAGGTTTTAACTTTTGGCCCTTTACTAGTTTTCTAAATTTCCTTTGGAGGTTTTTCCTTGGTTGGTTTTGTTTCTCTTCTCCTCTCTTCATGGTCACAGACTGCAAACCCAGGTCCAAGAGCCCTTAGATTCATCCTTCAGCTCATGCCAAAAGGCCTGCCTTTCTGGCGATTCCTAAACTGAATACCTACAAGAAAGAAACAGCAGAAGCAGAGCTCTCACTCTGCTGTTCCCTTTGACGAGCGGTTAGGACCCCAAGATAAGGGGGAGGGAACATCCTCTGCAATGCCACAAGGATTGTTCCAGTGCATAACCATTTCTTCTAGGCTATATGGGGCAACAGTCACTGATAAATTATTCCCCACATGGAGTTCCCAGTGTCACACATCAACAATCCTTCATCTTTGGCTCCTCTTTGGAAGAACATCTTGAAAACATGAAAAAGACACCCATGGCCAGCTACAAAGTGGGGTTGTGGGAGAATCCCAAGAAGAATCAAGTTGCAGATGAAGAAGTGCTGTACATAGATTATGGAGTAGTATGCCATTGGCCTCTTCAAGCCACTTGTTGAGAATGTAGAAACTTCTGAAAAACTAATCTCCCCTGAGATTAGCCAATCTCCTGGAAATAACACTTTATTATATCTAATGCATCCTACTTTTTGTCTCTCTAGCTAAGCCCTTAACTGTTGCGGTGATCCTAATCTGAAAAGATCTGAATGTTGGGATAGTATAAGTCATCTTTCTCAGGAAAGTGCCTTATTCTGGCACCAATATGCTGAAGACCAAATTACATCAGTCCGTTCATATTGCAGACAGATGCTTCCATTGTGGGATTAGGAGCCATTCTTGCACAGGAAATTGAAAGTGAGGAACATCCCATATTATACCTTAGCCAAAAGAAGCCTTAGCTGTTCAATGGGCCATTAAGTCCTTTTGAGTACTATCTAGTCAATAACCATTTCCAGCTGGTAACCAATCATATCCCCCTCTAGTGTATATACAGAGGTAAAGAACACAACCCAGGGCTCCTAAAATAGTTCCTGTTTCTCTAGCCTTACAGTTTAACAAGCCAGTGTGGTGTAGTGGTTAGAGTCCAGACTAGGATCTGGGAGACCCTGGTTCAGATCCTACTTCACCATGCAAGGTTGTTGGATGGCCTTGGGCCAGTTACACAGTGTCAACCTAACCTACGTTACATGGTTATTGTGAGGATACAACAGAGAGGAGAAAAATGTAAACTGCTTTCAGTTCCCATTGGGGAGAAAGGGGGGGGGAGTATAAATGAAGTGAATGAATGAATGAATGAATGAATGAATGAATGAATGAATGAATGAATGAAAAAGCTCCCCCAAAAGGGAAGTACCTGTGGAAATGCAGGTTTAAAAAAAACTGAGGTTCCTGAGAGTTCCTGAGGCTGGGGAACCTTTCAAATTGTTGATAGCATGTCCCTCCCAACCCTCCTTGGCATAGGGTTCCCAGCAAATCCTGGGAGATTTTTTAGGTGGTTCCTGGCGAGGGTGGAGTTTGAAGACGATGTGACATCACTTCCTAATCTCTATTGTAAGACCATGGAGACATGGAGAAATTCCTAGAGAGGCCTTTTTTTGGCTATTTTTTCTCCTGCTCAGTTTCTCAAGGGCAGGAGGTGAGCCACACTTCAGTCCATTCAATGAAAGCTCCATCTGATGTATGGTCAGGCAAGAGGCGACTTGAATTGAAGGCTGTGAACTAAAGGAAGAGGAGGAGGAAGTGGAACAGGACTAGTTCTGAACACCGTTCCCTCCTTATCTGAAGTTTTGCTAGGAAGAAAGGACAGAGGTGCTCTGGGTGGTGGGCTCTATGGCATTAGAAACTTCTGAGGTTCCTCCCCTCCCCAAAACCCACCCTCCCCAGAATCCACCCCCAAAACCTCCGGGTGTTTCCCAACCCAGAGCTGGTAACCCTGGCTGTCACATCTACCAGGTTTGCCAGCTCTGGCTTGGGAAATTCCTGGAGATTTGGGCGGTGGAGTTGGAGGAGGGTAGGATTTGGGAAGGAAAGGGACTTCAGTGGGGTATAAACAGAGGCCACCTTCTAAAGGGGGCCGTTTTCTCAAGGGGAACTGATCTCTGTTGCCTGGAGATCAGTTGTAATAAGGGGGAGATCTCCAGCTACCACCTGGAGGTTGGCACTGCCAAGTTTGCCCCTTTGGTCACAAGGTAGGCAGAGGCTTTGGGTGCTCCCAAGGCTGTGGGGGGCACATCCAGGAGGACTTTGACTGCTCTGGGAACAAAAACTCAGCCCCCCTTCTCAGTTGCCACATCAAAATATGTAATAGCTCTCTCCGCGGGGGGGGGGGCTGGGCTGGTGCTTAAAAAGCAAACAAGTTTTTTTTTAAAAGGCACCCTGGGGCCCATGGAGTGAGTCAGGCAGCTCTCCGGATTGTGGCCTTCCTCTGGCAAATTGCTTTCATCTCTCCGCTGAGGCGGCAGATGGTTCAGCCGATCCTTCAGGGCAGTTGCAGGATGATTTATAGCCAGCGTGACAGCTCTTGTCATGGAAGACGGAGACGTTCATGGCAGGTTCTTCAGCACAGAAGAGAAGAGCGGGGCCTCAGAGGTTTGCTCCCGTCCTGGGCCCGCTCCCTCAGGAAGGCTACTTGCCTCTTGGCTGTGGGGCTGTAACCACCACTCCGACTATCCTAGCAGAGAGAAAACGTTATGGCACACATCAGAAGCCAGCAACCTCTGCAAATCCAGCTCTTCTCCTAGTTATGTCTTGTAAAGTGCCGCCTATGGCAAAAAAAAAACCCCGTAGATTTTTCAAGGCAAGAGACATTGAGAGGTGGTTTGCCTTTCCCTGCTTCTGCATAGAGAGGCTGGTATTCCTTGGTGGTCTCCCTTCCAAATATTAATAATCATCATCATCGTATGGCAGTGTGTGTAGTATAGCCAGGAGATCCTAAGATTGTCTGGCAGTCACAAGTTCTAGCTCTTTTAGTACTATGCACCACTAGGTGGTGAGCTAGAGTCGTTTTTAAGGCAAGAGATGTTTCAAAGGTGGGTTTTGCCATTGTCTGCCTCTATGTCATGCCCCTGGTATTCCTTGGAGGCTGCTCATCCAAATACTAGCCAGGGACGTCTGCTGATACCTGTGAATGATGCGCGTCTATTCCAGAGATCAGTTGGTGTGGATCAGTTGGAGTTGGAGTGGAGTTCGACAGGAGAGTTAACTGAAAACTCCTAGTGAGAGACTCTGAAGAGGAAAAGGGTCTGATAAGCCCTGTCTGGAGCAGAGCAAGTGTGATGTGGTCCCTGCAAATAACTGACTTAGGGTGGAGACAGTGAGTTTGGCAAAGAAATGTCAGAACCTCAAATGTGGTCCCTGCAAATAGTAACTGACTTAGGGTGGAGATAGCGAGTTTGGCAAAGAAATGTCAGAACCTCACCTATTCAAGGAGTGGAGACAAATCTCCTTGTGCGAAACAGAGAAACACGATCTGAGTGGAGAATTAGACATTCTCAGTATGGAAGCTGATTAACCAGTTTACAGAGACTGTTCTGGAAGATAGGGATTTGACCAAACGGTTTGAGGAGGCACAGAGGTCCCTCAAGCAAGTCAAAAGAGGTTATTGCTCTTAAGGAGAAGAGAATAACAACCTGGCCAGAGGAAGAGGGGACAGATGGGAGGGGGGAACCCAGTCTAAAACAAATAGAGTTAAAGCATAATAAAATCTCAAGTCTGCCTGACCATCCAGAAACAAATTCAAAAGAAGGTGTAAGGGACTCTGGTGGACTCGGTATCACAGTAAAAGCAGTGAAACATCTCTAACACCATCAAGCCAAAATAAACCAGAGGGGGGAAAACTCACAAACCAGCTCTAGTGTTGTATAAATGCAGTTTTGAATATATATTTGAACCTCTCTTTACCAAACCTACCCAAAGTTCACCTGAGGCTGAGAGAGCAGCACTGGCCCAAGGTCCTTCAGTAGAGTTGCCCACCTCCTGGTGGCACCTGGAGATCTTCCACGATTCCAGTTGATCTCCAGTTGACCAAGGTCAGTTCCCCTGGAGAAAATGGCCACTGTGGAGGCTGGACTCTGTGGCATTATTCCATGCTGAGGCCCCTCCTCTCCCCAAACCCCACCCACCCCAAGCTCCACCCCCAAATCTCCAGGTATTTCCCAACCCAAAGCCAGCAACCGTATCACTCAGCAAGTCCTGTAGCAAAGTCGATATTTGAACCTGTGTTTCCCAGCATTGGTCGTTTCCCCCATTGGCTGAAACCTATTAATTTTTCATTGGTAGGTTACAAATACCTATTTTAAATGATAATATACCGTACATGTTTTACATTGTTAATTGTTTCTGGTCTTTTTACTTCCTTATTCTGACATCTTTGCCTCTTGTTTAATTTTATGCTGTTTCTGGTGTGTTGCTTTAAACTTTTTATGCTCTGTTTTATCTTTTCATACAATGTTTATACGCTGTCTCTGTACTGCTTTGTTTCTTTTCTGCTATTTTATACTGCTTGTGCATTTCATGTGGCTTCTGTAGTTCCATTTCATTTGCATTGGTTTTGGGTATATTTTGTGTTTTTATTGGAAATCATCTGGTGCCAATTTTTTCGGAAATATAGTATTTAAAGATATTAAATACTGTTTGAGTTGCTTGTACAAAGAATCATGCGGATAGTGTGCATGAGAAAGAAACCTCCGAATTTTTTTTAAAAAAAACATGATTAATATTCCAGTTTAAAATGTAATGACATCTTTGGCTAATCTTGTTAAAATTGGGTTTGTTTTAATGGAGTCGTACAAAAGACTCTGGAACATCAGTATATGTTGGCCAGAGATAAAACTATACAAATGCCCGCTTTTTGTGTGGCTGGCGGGAGATATTCTCAAATACAGGATGGCTGAGAGAATATCTTAAATTTTACATGATACAGCTTTACTAAAATCTTACTTGTGATCTTATGATGTGGGCTGAAGGAAGTAAAACGCAAGGACCGCACATTTATAAAGAATATGTTAACTGCAGTTAGGATCTGATTACCTGAACACTGGAAATTAAATACCTTTATTGATCAGAAATAGTGATAAAATAAACTTTGGATGGCAGCAGAAGGTTTAAAAAACAACCCTAACAGTGATTATCTATGCTAAAGGTGGTGGTGGTGGTGGGGAATGTTGATCTTCAATGAGTTTAGCGTACTCAGCTGGAGTAACTCTGTGCAGAATTTATTTATTCCTCTGTGAACACAGTTTCGGAAGGAAGCCATGTTGGCTGGCAGTAGAACAGCTAGGTTAAAGTGCCTTAGAAAACAACGAGATTTCTAGAAACACCACAAAAAACAAGAAGACCAACCGACCAGATATCTGACGAGGAGAGGTTTCAGTCTCAAAAGCTTATACACCCAAAATCATGTTGGTCTCTAAGGTCCTACTGGCCCTTAATCTAGCCCTTAGTCATCTGTTATCGCTGGGGCACCATGAAGACTAAGAAACAGGGCTATTTTTGGGCAGGAACGCACAGGAACGGAGTTCCGGCTGGCTCCCGAGTTGGCCACGCCCAGCAGGAACTCATTAGCATAATAGGCCACATCCAACAGCAGGAACTCATTTGGATTGGCTACATTAGGGGTGTGTGGCCTAACATGCAAAGGAGTTCCTGCAACAAAAAAAGGCCCTGGGTTTTGACAACAAACAAGGTAAACAGAATAAGAAGCAAAAGGTGGGTGTGGCTGGATGACCACACTTCTGGTAACATGGGGGTGCGGCCTAATGTGCTAATGAGCTGTGCTGGCAGGGGTGTGGCCTAATAGGCTAATGAGTTTCTGGTGTTGGGTGTGGCCTAATATGCTAATGAGTTCCTGCTGGGCTTTTTCTACAAAAAGAACCTTGCTAAGAAATATACTGTGGCAGAAACTCTCCTGGACTCAGGTCCGCAAATCCACACCGAGGTGACTCAGGAGCCTGTTCGTTTCTTTTTGTTTTCTTTTTAACATCAGCTGACCTTCTTTGATTAATTCTGGGGACGCAAACGGTCAGCATCTCCAAAACTTGAGTTATGTTTTCTCATAAGGTTTTCTCCCCCAGCAAATTATTTAAATTTACAGGCTCCCCCCCCCCCTGACTTGAAAATGAGTTAATATTGAAGAGAACTCTGGGACCGAAACATTTCCCTTTTTGCCACATCTCTTGTGAGCCTGAACATAGGGGGTGCGTTACTGCGCCCTAGTGGCTACTGAGCCATTGAAATCCTGATTGTTCCGACGGGTGTGAGTGGAGCAGCATTCCACTGTCATTCATGCAGCAAGCCAGAGGACTCCGGTATTTGAGCTGCCGTGCTAGCAGCACTCTGGCCGTTGACGGGGAAAGATCCCTCATTCTACACAGGATGGAAGGTCTTCTGGAAAAACCATCTGCTGCACACATTTTATTTATTTATTTTCCTCTGGTGGCACGGGGGTGTAAATCTGACATATTTTCTTAGCCTGTACCCGCTGACCAGATAGGATTGACAACTGGAGAGAGTCAGCGCTAAATGGGTTATCTATGCTCTTGGAAAAGAAGTTGTGAGGGGGGACTTTCTGAGAACTGCAGCTGTGCCTCCTGGATGTGGCATGGCTTCTTGGCTTTGTTGGTAGCAAGGCAGCGTGCATGACCTCTGCTACCATGTGGCACTTTTAACAAACCAAGATGGGGAGGTAATTTTATACTCGCTGTGCGAGGGGTGGTCTGGACTCGCTAAGCAGATAACCATCGTATTTGAAAATCCTTCTGCCCAAACGGTAACGCATGAAATGAATTTAGTAATGGGGCAAAGCCAAGATATAAAACCAGTCCGAGAATGAACACGCAGCCCTGCCTTAGAACAAGTTTAGAGTCCAGTGGCACCTTTAAGACCAACACGCAGCCCTGCCTTGTTTGCAAGCCTTTTATTTTTGGCTGCAACCCTAAAAGCCTGTGCCGGTCTTCACAAAATGCCCAGCCCCTTAGGTTCTGAGGGATTTGTACAAAGTTTTCCTTCAAATGGGTCAGTCCAAGAATGAACACAGAAAGACCTCAGTTCTCACTGAGGTGATAAACTTGGAGCTCACAGACTGCCTTTCCCTGTCACTTTTTCCTCTTCTGAGTGAAGCAGTTCACATTCTGAACAGAACAGAACTGCTCTAATCTTAAAATGGGCCACAGGCAGTGCAAGACCCTGCATGGCTCCAGATTGCTGCTGAGCGGGGCTTCCTGTGTTAATGAGCGGCCTCTCACGCGCACAGCTTAGAGGGAACACTGCTCACAGACTTGAACAAATGGTGGAGGTCCACACAAAACCACATTTTCTCTTCACAGGACATTAGATGTCATTGATCAGGGGTCTGCCCTAGCCCTCTTCCCTGACAGGCTCCTTTTCTCTGCATGGAGAATTATTTTATATGGGGAGTCATTGTCGTGCAAACCCCCACATGCAGTCTGTAAGTGGTACAGCCCCAACACAGAGATTTCTGCCTCAGTGAGAAGAAGGCGGTCAACTGTGCAGCATTTCCTCTTCTCGTTGCCTTGCTTTTTCCCATTTTCAGATTTTGCGTATTTGTTGTTTAGTGCATTTTTATCCCATCCTTTCTCTTTCAGGGCAGCCTATTTGGTTCTGGTTGGGCTGGAATGATTGGGCCAAGGACAGACGGTAGATTTCACACCAAGGAGGACCTCTCCAGTCTTAGTCCAGTGTCCTAATCCTGTACTATACCACCCTGTACCAACAAAGGTGACCTTATGACCACCAAGAAAGGATGCTTGAAAATTTATTGAATGAAAAGTCATGTGTGAGTTCCTTGGATTAAGGGTGGGATACTCAGAGGTTAAGACGCTGAACTGCAGATGGGAAGGCCTGTCATTCAACAGTTTGAAACCCTAGCGCCAAGTGACAGAGTGAGCCCCCGTCTCCAGCCCCAGCTCCTGCCAACCTAGCAGTTTGAAAGCAAGAAATTGCAAGTAGATAAATAGGTACCGCTTTGATGGGAAGGTAACAGCGTTCCATGCACCTCGGCATTTATTCATTTATTTAAAGTTTTATCAACGTATAACGTACAAAGATACAAAAATCAACATCAATGGTACAAATATTACAGTGTAGTGATTATTATAACATACGGATGAAACTTTACAGCTCGTAAAATGCAACAGTTTTGATGATGGTAAAAAGTTAATACTACATGAACTTGCTAACATCATAGTATAAATCTACCAATCATTTCATGAAGTAAAATAGCAAGAATAGCAAAAATAGCAAAGAAGACATCACTTCCAGTGATGTCAGGGGTGTGGCCTTCTGACACACTTCCGGTGATGTCAGGGGGTGTGGCATATGCTAATGAGTTATGCTAATGAGCTCCTGCAGCTCTTTTTCTACGAAAAGTCCCCTGGCACAGAAGTACCTAAGTGCTATAATTTTTACAAGGTCACTGTGCTCTATATTCCTAAAGTACACTTTTCCCACAAATGGAACTAGATTGTGTCTAAGCATGGGTCTTTATGTCTTGCTTCTCCCTTCATGTGAAATTGGAACTGGTATCCCAGTAGTCTTGACTTGGCTTCTGAGCTAAGCCTACAGGCACAATGAACATCACAATTAGTCATGCTGGTTTGGCTTACACCCTGCCCCTGAACACCAGTTGGGAACATGGAGACGATTATTCAGTGAGCTGTTTGGATCTGACTAAAGGAATTTGGATGAGTTCATTTGCATGACTGGACTGCTTTCTTGCACAGTTAGGCAGCTTAGTCATAGCAAAGTCCCACTTGTCTGCTGCCACGTCCAATTTTAAAAGGCACATAGTAACATGAAAAAAATAAGACTTTTGAGTTGAGACTTACTACTTAGAGTCTCTGTGTGCCTTTGGCCATGAACCTAGAAAATCTTGAAATTTGTCCTTGAAATTACTTCTCAAATACATATGCCTATCTTTTCTTCTTGTCCTCTTCCCTTTTTTTTCCAGGCACAACAAGCCAGGCAATACATTCTATCTGGTGCTGGTTATTTAAAGGACACATCTGACTACACAAGTGCAAAGATATCTTTTCTTGCAATCATTTGCAAACAGACGCCACTGCAAAGAAGGGACATACCGCAAGAGATTCTGTGCCTTGTATACATTGGTTAATTTAATGGTCTGAATGGCTGTGAACTTGGGGGGTGGGATACAGCTTCTTCTGCAGTAAATAATAGTTCCTGGACTGGGCAACAGCATTCACAAGTGGTAACAACAACTAAGCAGTCTACAGCGCAGGCACAGAGCTGCTCAGCATGGTATTGTGCTCACAATGAGCTTCACCTGGGAACATCGCAACTGGGAGCTCACCTCACTTCTAATTGAGGGAACCTGAACAAGGTGTGTTCACCTGGCCAGCATTCCCACCACAGAGTTATCCCATGCCAAATCAAAATCACAACAATGTCTTGAACATACTACATGGCTTAAAAATGTATACACTACAAGATAAGTATACGTTACCTTATAAACAACTATACATGCACAGAGGATTTATCCTCTGGTTAATACATCTGAGCTGAACAGAGCTGCTGTCAGTTCTAGCCCACGCTGGTGTGAGCTACCAGCCTTGTCCCCAGCTCGCCATCCACCCAGCGGTTCGAAAGCTTCGGCGAGTAGATAAAATGGGTACCACTCCTTAGAGAGGGTGGGCACACTAAACCCCCATGGGGGAGGTGTTAGCCGGCGAACGGAAGGTCCAGCTCGGAAGCTCGGAAGCTTGGGAAAAGACCTCTTCAGCATTAAGAAGCCTGTGATGGGCCAATTCGGCCAGGCGGTGGCAGTGCAGCACTACGACTCAAAGCAGTCCCAGAAGAACTGACGCCATCAAGCCAAGCCGAAAGTGAATGCCGTCCGGAACACGTCTGAAGCCCACAGCTGAACAAGGAGCCAGCCGGAACTCCGTTCCTGTGCGTTCCTGCCCAAAAATAGCCCTGATTATTATTATTATTATTATTATTATTATTATTATTATTATTAACATTGATAAAAACAAACAAACAGCCAGTGTGGGTGGTGTGGTTAGAGTGTTGGATTAGGATCTGGACTCAAAATCTCTACCCTGCCAGGAAGCTCTCTGGCTGATATGGGGACAGTTAATGTTTCTCAGGTTTGCTTCGCAGGGTTGATGTAAGGATAAAATGGGGGAAGAGACAACTCTGTATTCCGTGCTGAGCACCTTAAAGGAAGGGCAGGGAAAAGCATACTAGAAATAGACTCCTTCCTTTGCATAATGCAACAGGAATACTAAAACCCCAGAACCTTAAAAGCAGCCATCATACCAAAAAAGCATCAATGGCCCCGGTCACACGAGCTGGAAAATCCGCACTGGAAGGGAGGCATTTTAGAGGCGGAGCTAAAAGAAGCACGGGGAGGGCGATCTTACGGTCCCGTGCGGCTCTGTCCTCAGGCCGTTGGCAGCCGATCACACCAGGGAGGCAACAGCGTAGTCCCAGCGAGGCAACATGGCAGTACTGCATTACTGCGCATGCGTGGGTTGCGGACGGCTGCTGGATTGCCACGGGCTACTGGCGTGTCTCCAGTCAGACGCCCGCCTGTGCCGTGCATTTACCGGAAGCTACTACCTTTTCCCCAGTGCCTTTTAAATCCGCTTCTTCGGGCCAACGGTACGGGTTGGAGACGGGTGCGCTACACTTCCACAATGTTGTGGTATGATCGCGCCCATTTGATGCGCCCTCAATCCATCCCTTTCACGTGGCAAATCCTCCGGGTGACCAGGACCAATGAAAACCTAAATAATATGAGTGTGTAAAGTGCTGTCAAGTTGCAGCTGGCTTATGGTGACCCCATCGTGGGGTTTTCAAGGAACGAGGCAAACAGAGGTGGGTGTGCCATGGCCTGCCTCTGCATAGCAACCCTGGACGTCCTTGGTGGTCTCCTATCCGAATACTAACCAGGGCTGACACCCTGCTTAGCTTCTGAGATCTGATGCGATTGGGCTAGCCTGGGCTATCCAGGTTAAGGTCAGGTAATATAGCTTGTTTTTGTTTTGTTTTGTTTAAAGTCAGCCTTGGGAGATGATTCCCTAGAGCCCTCTGGAAAAGAACTTTCTTAACTCTGCAATGCAATCAACAAGACATCCATTTGAATCTCCAGGGCAAAGGAGTTCCAGAGTTCAGGAATAACTGTGGGGAAGTCTCTATCCCAAGTGTTCACCTCTGTTATCTCCTGCAACGTCTGCATGCAGACAAAGCCAATTCTAGAAGATCTGAGGTTATGGGCTGGTTCATACGGGTGCAGGCACACAGGTCCAAGGCTCTTTAGGTGTATCAAAGGTGCTTCTATGATCAATCTGTGATAGGCTGTTCATAAGATAGACAGGCTATTCAAATGTGCCAGTCGCCACTTGGTGCAGCAGTGAAAAAGATGGATGCATGAACCGTCCCTTCAGATCCTTGGACCTCTAGATAAGTGGTTCCAGCATGATGCGCCCCTGACCATGATGGCATCCACCAGCAGTGTTCCCTCTAATCTGAGTTAGTGTGAGCTAGCTCACAGGGTTTTTTTTAAGCCTCCGGCTCACACATTTTTTGTCTTCGCTCAAGAAGGATGGCTCCAGAGCAAACTAATTGATGCAGCAGCCGAATCGCTCGCTCACAACGTTAATGCCAGCAGCTCACAAAGTAGAATTTTTGCTTACACGACTCCACTGCTTCGAGGGAGCGTTGCCCACCAGTGTGTTTCCAGGCGCCCACTTGCTTCTTCCCCAAAGCACAGAGCTAGCCACTCCAGGCTCTCCTTCAGTTCAGTGGAATTTGGAACAATGAGTGCTTTAGAAGACTTCAGATACCTTTGTGTGTTAAGGGAGCACACATTTAGAAGCAGGCGGTGGAAGGTCAGTAGTTCAGCAGTTTGAGACCCGGGTGTGCTGCATGACGGAGTGAGCTCTCGTCTCTAGTTCCAGCTCCTGCCAACCTAGCAGTTCAAAAGCAAGAAATTGTAAGTAGATAAATAGGTACCACTTCGGTGGGAAGGGAACAGCGTTCCGTGCGCCTTGGTGTTTAGTCATGCCGGCCACATGACCACGGAAACGTCTTTGGACAGCGCTGGCTCTTCGGCTTTGAAACGGAGATGAGCACCGCAACCCTAGAGTCGGATTCGACTGGCTTTCGAGCAAGGGAACCTTTACCTTTACTTTACCTCCATCATAAGAGGGTGCTTGGCTTAGAATCTCTTTTGCTGACCCTCCTGGACCTTTTGTGATTAGACCCAGTCCCTGTGGCAGACATTTGGCTGTGGTCCCCACTACCTATTCTTGAAATTCCAAAAAAGTACCCACATGGACAAGAAGGTAGGGAACCTAGACTGCGTTTCTTGAAGATCCGTTCCATACTGGCTTTGCAGATTCTATTTCCTGGTAGAGTGTTTATTTATGATAACCTGGAGAAGGGCAAACCTATCCTTTAGAAGATGACTCACCTGTTACCCCTACCAGCATGGATTTAAGAAGCTGAATCGCTGCCTTCAGTTTATGGGGGAAATTAGCTAAATGGCAGGCCTCAGTGAGAGGTGGGGTACTAGCGGGGATCTCCTACCTACGTTTCCCTTTGTGTGACCTCTCAATAACCAGTTCGTGGCTTAACCAAAAGGGTTTGTTTTTTATTAAAAAGAAGAAAATCGTAATAAAATGCACACATACAAAAGCACACATTAGATCATGTACACAAGTAATGGAAGTACAGGAGTGAGCGGGAATAATAGGATTGTGTTGGGGAAATATACTTTACCTATCCAGGAGATCAGGAGTCCATGGAGCAGAGACTGGAAGGATGGAAAATGACCCAAACAAATTTGGGGGTGACCTGCCAGTAGGTGCCTGTGGCAGACACACAGCAATGGAGCTGCACTGGTCTAGTGTACCCACAAATGTGTCCAGAGGGACTGCTAATGTGAGGTGTCCCTCAGAACAAAGCATTGATGAGATTAATTAGGGATAAAACAATGTAGTTTGGAGATGCTGTATAGAGTTCCCAGGAGTGGACAAAAGAGGCTGGAGGTTGTCTTCTAGATGCAAAGTACAATGTGGTCTGGGTGCCCGATTACTTCTCCAGTGTCTGGAGGACTAACGGATTGCTAATTTAAATTAATCAAAATGGAAACAATACTGCTCGATGGGCCACCTAGGTGTGAGGTGTGGGCACTGGGCAAGGAGTAGAAGTCCGGACTTTTCGTCATGAAGGAAATGTGAGGAGGAAAGATGAGGTCAGATTGATTGGGTTAGTGATTGGGACTGAAAGAAGTAACTCTGGGGCAAAGCAGGCCCATTGTCTGGAGTATGCAGATGTCGGCTGGGTGGAGGGGGACGAGTTGCAGTTGTCAGAGCAAGGTCTCGTGTGCTTTCCAAGGTCTCTTCCTAGGTGTGATTATGGGGCCTGCCGGTCCTGGCATCCATCTTTGTGTGCACTTATGCCAAGTTGCTTGTTATATGGACTCCTGAGGTTCCATTGCTGGTTGAAATGACCCCTCCTGATAGACAGGGGGTCGGCATACTTACACACCTCCTTTCCAACCCAAATTTCTAGGCTGCTTTTTCAACCGTCTGATCTAAATTGCTCTGTGCACATCTCCACTCCTTTTGGCAGCTCTTTCATGACTCTCCGTTTAAAGAGAAATTGCTCAAAGAACAAGGGAAATGCCAGAAGGGCACACAAAGACATGTGTTGTGAAGAATATTAACCATTTGACTTCTTACGCTCAAAGAGAAGGTAACCTTAGCTCTGTTCCCTGCATCTGTTTGCATTAGGTAACCTCATTATAGCCATGCCTCTCAAGTGCTAAAGGTGTCTATCATGGATTCCAGTGAACCCAGGAAAAATAATAGCTAGATCTTGGACCCCCCTCCTTTACTCGTCTCCATTATTGCTAGCATTTTGTTGTTGTTGTTTTAAATTTCATCTCAGATTTCCAGCACAGGAGAGCACGGCAACATAGCCTGCGGGACTCTGTTTTGAATTTCACACATTTTCTAGGTGGCAGGAAATTTAATTCAGATTTCGCATCTGAAAAACACGCAGGCGGGAGCTACCGAGCGGTATTATTCTAGTATCATGTTTGAAAGGGGACCTTGACAGCACGAGGCCCAGCGCCCGTCTTGTGACAGCCAATACCTGTCTGGAGAACTACGTGGAGAATGGGAAAAATGTATCAGCCAAAGTCCCTTTGGACAGGCCTCACTTTTCAGTCAGTTCTGGCTCTTTTAACGTTGTGGCTAGCTTGCTGCTTGGATATGAATGTGCAGGCAAAGAAATCCCCCATATAGTCAGATCCCTAGGATAGAAAATAATCCACGTTTACTCCAATGAAAATTTGAGTGTTGCAGTGTGTGTGTGTGTGTGTGTTAAGCGTCATCAAGTCACTTCTGATTTATGGTGACCTATGAATTAATGGGGGCCGTGGTGGCTCAGAGGTTAAGACACTGAGATGCAGACCAGAAGGTCAGTAGCTTGGCAGTTCGAGACTCTAGTGCTGTGTGACGGAGTGAGCCCCCGTCTCTGGCCCCAGCTCCTGCCAACATAGCAGTTCGAAAGTGAGAAATCGCAAGTAGATAAATAGGTACCGCTTCGGTGGGAAGGTAACAGCGTTCCGTGCGCCTTGCCGGCCTAGTCTTGCCGGTCACATGACTGCAGAGAAGTCTTCGGACAGCGCTGGCTCTTCAGCTTGGAAATGGAGATGAGCAGGGCTCTTTTTTGTAGAAAAAGCCCAGCAAAACTCATTAGCATAATAGGCCACACCCAACACCAGAAACTCATTAGCATATTGGGCCACACCCCTGACAGCACAGCTCATTAGCACATTAGGCCGCACTCACATGTTACCAGAAGCGTGGTTATCCAGCCACACCCACCTTTTGTTTCTTATTCTGTTTCCCTGTTTGTTGTCAAAACCCAGGGCCTTTTTTGGTAGCAGGAACTCCTTTGCATGTTAGGCCACACACCCCTAATGTAGCCAATCCTAATGAGTTTCTGCTGCTGGGTGTGGCCTATTATGCTAATGAGTTCCTGCTGGGCGTGGCCAACTCGGGAGCCAGCTGGAACTCCATTCCTGTGCGTTCCTGCCCAAAAATAGCCCTGGAGATGAGCACCGCAACCCTAGAGTCGGATTCGACTGGCTTTCGAGCAAGGGAAACCTTTACCTTTACCTTTTATGAATTAACGTCCTCCAGAATATCCTATTGCTGACAGCGGCCCTTGTGGCTTCCTTGACGGGAGTCCATCCATCTCATGCTGGGCCTTCCCCTTTCCCTGCTGCCTTCAATATTTCCTAGCATGATTGTCTTTTCCAGTGACTCTTGTCTTCTCATGCTGTGACCAAAGTACGATAGCCTCAGTTCCATCATTTTTGCTTTCAGGGAGAGTTCCGGCTTGATTGGATCTCGAACCCACTTATTTGTCTTTTTGGGCAGTCCACGGTATCCACAAAATTCTCCTCTAATATCACATATCAAATGAATAAACTTCCCTCCTCTCAGCTTTCTTCCTTATCCAACTTTCACACCCACACACAATAGAGCCAGTTTGGTGTAACGGTTTGGAGCGCGGACTCTAATCTGGGAGAACCGGGTTTGATTTCCCCACTCCTCCACATGCAGCTGCTGGTGTGACCTTGGGTCAGTTACAAGTTATTTCAGAGCTGTTCTCTCACCAGCAGTTCTCGAAAGAGCTCTCTCAGACCCACTGACCTCACAGGGTGTCTATTAGGGTTACCAAGTACCTACCGCGAATCGGCGGGGGACACATAGTTCTTGGCGGGAACATTCCCGCGGGGAAATCACACGCGCTGTACTATACTGTCGCCCAGACGTGACGTAGGCATGTAGCCGGGCGACGCTCTAGCAATGGGGATGAAAACTCGATGGTACCATCGAGTTTTCAGCCCCATTGCCAGAGCGTCGCCCGGCTACGTGCCCAGCGTGCTGACATCACGTCTGGGTGACAGCATAGTGCAACGCGGGTGTGTTGCAGGCAGGAATGTTCCAGCGGGAAAGCACGTGTCCCCTACCGATTCGCGGTAGGTACTTGGTAACCCTAGTGTCTATTGTGAGGAGGGGAAGGGACACATGAGCCACATTTGTGGAACAAAGGAAAAAGAGATTGTAAGCCGCTCTGAGGCTCCTTCAGGTAGTGAAGGACAGGGTATAAATCCAGTTCCTAGTTCTTCTCTTCTAATGGGGAATACTATAGTATGAATTATCCTGATCTTGGTTACCAGCGACACAACCTTTAAGAATCTTTTCCAGCTCCTTCATGTCTGCCTTTCCCAGTCTCAACCGCCTTCTGATTTCTTGGCTGCAGTCTCCCTTTTGGGTGAATGATGGAGCCAAGGAATAGGAAATCTCGAACAGTTTCAATTTCTTCACTGTCAACCTTAAAGTTGTGTAATTCCCCAGTAGTCATTACTTTTGTCTTCCTGACAAAATTACAGCAATGAAAACTCAATGCAAACATCAATTAAACTATAATTTTTTGGGGGGTGTCTTAGCAAGGTCTCCAGTCATGCAGACTGGAGGGTGGCGTGGCCCCTTCTGTTTCTAGCAATCTGCAGACAGTAACCCTGAACAGGGCAGACAAGGGGGGCGGAATAAAAGGGAAAGACCTGGGCAAGCGCAGGCTTTTGCCCGCCCCCCACGCATCCTTGAACGAAAGCAGGGGAGTGGCAGAGCCTATCAGGAGGTATTGGCTGGCCAGAATAGATGACCGCAGCAAGGTAGCGGCCATTCCAGCCAAGGAAGAACTCCCCACCCGCCCACCCTCTGTGTTGGACCATGTGGGATTAGTCAGTCGCCGGCTCCGGGGCTATGTAGGAATTTTTTGAGCTCCCTCGAATTGGCCGGGAGGGATCCTTTTTTCATTTGCTTCACATAGTCCAGGGGGACAGGGCATAAATAGGCCTGGTAACCTGGTTAGGCCCATTCTGGGTTCTCGAAAAGCACGGGTTGAGGGGGGGTCTTATTTGTGTTGGCAAGCACCCCTAGATATCGGCGATAGGAGGGATCCTCAGACTGGGCACCTAGCGGCTTAGCAGTCCAGGAAGCCCGGACTGGGGTCTCTTCGGGGATGGGGGAGCATACATCAAGCCTTAAGGCTTAGCGGTCGTGGGCGAGGGGTGCTCCAACATCCTCTCTATGCATATAACATGCGGGCCATGACGAGGGGGGTACAGAAGGATTCCGAACCTGGCTCTGAGCTGGGGTGGGTTTGCTCTGAGGAAGCCCACATTGCAGGTATAAGGTAAAAGGTAAAGGTTCCCTTGCTCGAAAGCCAGTCGAATCCGGCTCTAGGGTTGCGGTGCTCATCTCTGTTTCAAAGCCGAAGCGCCAGCGCTGTCCGAAGACATTTCCGTGGTCATGTGGCCGGCATGACTAAACACCAAAGATGCATGGAACGCTGTTACCTTCCCACCGAAGTGGTACCTATGTATCTACTTGCAATTTCTTGCTTTCAACCTGCTAGGTTGGCAGGAGCTGGAACTAGAGATGGGAGCTCACTCCGTCATGCGGCACCCGAGTCTCGAACTGCTGAACTGCTGACCTTCCACAGCCTGCAGTTCAGCGTCTTAACCACTTGAGCCACCGCAGCTCCTGTGCTTAATTTGATATAATAGAGGCAGATCAGCTTATGTATAAATAAATACCCAGTTTAACCCATGACTTGTGTACGTTTTTCATTCAAGGGGTGGGTGGGCAAAGGTCCTGGAGGTCATCATCATCTTTGTGGCACGTGGATTTGCTTTTTTTTTTTTTAAGTGGGATGCCAAAGGGAAGAGAGGGGTAGGGGAAAATATAGATTCGTCAAATTTATCAAATAATATGGGTTATTACATACAGCAAGTAAAATCAGATGTATTATCAGAGGTAAAATATCTTTCAAATATAGGAGCAGACAATAAGGCATCAATGTTACATTGTTTGGGGATGGGTTCTCTCTTTAAAAGAATAAACAAGGACTTCCCTAGTGTTAGTGATAATATATTAACAATCAGAGCGATTACATCTTTAACAGCTGAACAAACTTCTACGCCAAAATTAAATCATTGTTAAAACCTGAATATTGTCTTAATCGTTTGTCTAAATCTCAGCTTTGTTCTTACTAAATATTTAAACACTAATGGAATGCTAAATAAAAGGGTTAAAACTATCATCAAGACGTGGATAAGAACATAAGAACATAAGAGAAGCCAATGCTGGATCAGGCCAAAGGCCCATCCAGTCCAACACTCTGTATCACACAGTGGCCAGAAATACCAGGTGCCATCAGGAGGTCCTGCAGTGGGGCCAGGACACTAGAAGCCCTCCCACTGTTGCCCCCCCCCCAGAAAAACTGTTGCAGTTTTTCTGTTTTGAGGGGCAGTAGCAGAATATATGGGTGTGTTCAGACGGTCAGCTAATCCCACCATTATGCTGGCTCAAATTTGATCCCGATCTTTTTAATCCATCCTCGCACGGCCAGACATCCCCAGGGGAATCACCTTACTGCTTCCACTGTGGATTGTCTAGATGGCGTCCACTGAATAAGGCGCACGTGCGGTGGCTTTTAAAAAAAAACAAACGTTTGCGCATGCGCATAGGCATG
Organism: Gekko japonicus; assembly: GCF_001447785.1. NCBI lineage: Eukaryota > Metazoa > Chordata > Lepidosauria > Squamata > Gekkonidae > Gekko > Gekko japonicus. Next base: position 985,075 of record NW_015166435.1, on the reverse strand, counting down.
ATATTGTGTCCTCAGTTATTCGCGCATGTGCAGAATCAAGATTTTTTTTTAAATGGCGCCCGTTTGGGATGGTCTGACATTTTTAATTGCGCGCTGGAATGATCAGACAGAAGAAAGTACGCGAGTGGCCCATCAGAGCTGAAAACTCTAGATTTAAAGTAGTATCTTTTTAGTACGGCTCCTAAGTGCGGCAAAACGGGATGCTCACGGAAGATGGACATTTCCCAGATGTTGATGTCTGGACATTACATTTAAATCCATGAGGCACCAGTGCCTCATGCGGATCTAAAGAGCCGTCTGAATGCACCCTAAGAGAGTTTTCCCAGGGTTACATGGACTTGCTGTTTCCTGGCCTATGAGTATCAGTATTGTGTGATACTCCAGATATGTCGTTTTTAAACTAAACTTGTCAGGGATGCTTTCCTGTCTAGGAGATTTTTGTGAAACTAAGTGTTCCATTTAAAAAAAAAATCTCCTCGGATGTCCAATTTCCCCCTCAAAATTAAAAATGGCAGCCTAAAATTAAGCACTTTTAAGTCTCGTTCGTGGCAATGGGCTTCCACAGGAGAACTTCCTGGTGACCTGTCTCCTCATGAGGTACTGTTATTTGCACTTCCTTGAGGAAGCCTGGTCATTTCCAGGAAATGATGCTGACACTAAAGGGGATGAACGACGGAGGCTGAAATCCCAGTCCCTGGTCCCCAGCTACGTCCGTGAGGTAAACCTACCCAATTGCCCACCTAGCATTAAGACTGTGAGGTCAGCCTCTAGATTAAAAAAAAACCCTAATCAAGTGATGGACAGTGAAGGCAAGACACCATCGCCTTGGAAACCAAATAAATAGAAGCACAAAATCATCCATCAATGCCATCTGGAAGAGATTGGTCTGGAGGTCTTTCTGTCAGGCTCTGCTACAGTATTTATTTGTGTAGCTGGGCTTTGGCTTTAGGGATTTCAGCAAAATATTTTGTCGGCGATGATTTGGCGAGAACATCGTCCGCGTTGATTGTCAAGCCACAATTAAATAGCCTGTTTCTGCGGAATCACAATTACAAGCAAGGCCCACTTTCCCTTTTAGACATACCTGGGGGACAACACATGTGGAGATGATCTCACTTTGGACTCCGTACACATCCCTTTTTAAACAAAAAAGTGAAAAACACTGATGATCCCTAGCTGGTGACAGGCGCACATGTATAAAACACATGATGGATGGTCATTATGAATGATGTATATGTAAGCTTGAGAAAAAGTTGTCGCTTCTGCTCAAGACAAATAATCCTGCCAGTTCTCCCGATGCCGTCAATATGGTGGAAAGCTGAATCACGTTCCGGACAGACCGGGACAAATAAGGAAAGAATGAGCTTATTAAAAAAGCATCTGTGTGCACAGGCAAGACGCCTGAAAATAGGAGCAGGCGTTAGGAAGGAGGTCATATAATAAATGATGCGTGCCATGATGTCAGAGGCTCAAAGGACACGTGGGGAGGAAATGGCCACCAATGGCATGTGCAAGGGGTAAAAAAAATGCCAGGCTGAGGCACAGAAAGGGAAGAGAGCAGGAAATGTTTCTCCCTCTCCCAAAATACTCAAATTAGAGGGCGTCCAGTGAAGCTGATGGGCAGTAGATTCAGGACGGACAAAAGGAAATACTTCTTTACGCACGGAGAGCGATTAAAATGTGGGATTTGCTGCTGGAGGACATAGTGATGGACACAGGCATAGAGAGCTTTAAAGGGGGGTTAGATAGATAACATAAGAACATAAGAGACGCCAATGTTGGATCAGGCCAATGGCCCATCCAGTCCAACACTCTGTCACACAGTGGCCAAACATACCAGGTGCCATCAGGAGGTCCAGCAGTGGGGCCAGGACATTAAAAGCCCTCCCACTGTTGACCCCCCCAAGCACCAAGAATACAGAGCATCACTTGCCCCAGCGCCCCTATCTATACCTTGAGGCTAATAGCCACTGAGGGACCTCTGCTCCATATGCTTATCTAATTCCCTCTTGAAGCCGTCCATGCTTGTAGCCGCCGCCACCTTCTGTGGCAGTGAATTCCAAGTTCTTCTTCTTTGGGTGAAGAAGTACTTCCTTTTATCCGTTCTAACCCGACCGCTATTTCATGGAGTGCCCACGAGTTCTTGTATTGTGAGACAGGGAGAAAAGTACCTCTTTCTCTACCTGCTCTTTCCCACGCATAATGTTATAAACCTCAATCATGTCACCCCTCAGTCGTCATTTCTCCAAGCTAAAGAGCCCTAAGCGCCTTAACCTTTCCTCATAGGGAAAGTGCTCCAACCCTTTTATCATTCGAGATTGCCCTTTTCTGTACTTTTTCCAAAGCTATAATATCTTTTTTAAGGTGTGGTGACCAGAATTGCACACAGTATTCCAAATGAGGTCGTACCATTGATTTATATAGGGGCATTATGATATTGGCTGATCTGTTTTCAATACCCTTCCTAATAATCCCCAGCATAGCATTTGCCTTCTTTATTGCAGTCACACGTGGAGGAGAGGTGTATCAGTGGCTACTAGCCCTGGTGACTAAAGGGAACCTCCACATTCAGAGGCAGTCAACCTCTGAGTTGCAGTGGCAAGATGCAATATCAGGGAAGGCCTGGGCCTCTGTGCCCCATTGTTGGTCTTCCGTCGTAACTGGTCGGCCACTGTGTGAGACCGGGTGCTAGACTAGATGGGACACTGGTCCAATCCTGCGGGGCTCTTCTTATGTTCTTAAATGGGACTCTGAATTTCAGCAGTCAAGGAACTGCAGCAAAAATCCCTTAGGCAGAACAGAATTTGCCCTCTGTTTGCTGATCAGGATGAGGAAAGAAAATGCTCTGAAACTACTCCTGGTAGAGGTTTTGGAGAATATCTGATGAAGGAGTTTTGACTCTTAAAAGCTTATGCCCCCAAAATCTTGTGGGTCCCTAAGGTGCTACTGGAGTCAAATATTATTTGAAAAACGGGGATAAGTACAGAACTGGAGTATATTTTTTTGCTATTGATTTTATGGTTAGATTGCATTGTGTTTGTTCCATTCTTCTCTAACGGGCCCTCGAGTACTAGAAAAGAGCAAGAGTCCAGGAGCACCTTAAAGACTAACAAAATTTGTGGGTGAGTATGAGTTTCTGGGAGTCGCTGCTCATTTCTTCAGTATCTGAAGACATGAGCAGTGACTTGCAAAAGCTCATGGTAAAGGTAAAGGTTTCCCTTGCTCAAAAGCCAATTCCTTGCTCAATCTGGGGCTGTGCTAAAAGTATGCTTGTAAACATTTTCTTTTTAATTACAAGAATTTAGGTAACAGCAAAATGAAGAGCATGAACATGAAGCAGCAGCAGAAGAGATTGGATTTATACCCCGCCCTTCACTACCCAAAGGAGTCTCAGAGCAGTTTACAACCTTTTTTCCCTTCCCCTCCCCACAATAGACCCCCTGTGAGGTAGGTGGGGCTGAGAGAGCTCTGACAGAAACTGCTCTTTTTCAAGGACAGCTCTTATCAGAACTATGGCTTGCCCAAGGTCATCCAGCCAGGCGTAAGTGGAGGAGTGGGGAACCAAACCCGACTCTCCCAGATTAGAGTCCGCGCACTTAACCACGACACCAAACTGGCTTAATCACTACACCAAACTGGAATGGGGGTGTGGGATCAGGCAGAGGTGATTTGGGAGGGTAACCACAGTGTTCCCTCTTGGCTGAGTTACTGTGAGCTAGCTCACATTTCTTTGGCCTCCGGCTCACACATTTTTGTCTTAGCTCGGGAAGGATGGCTCCAGGGCAAACCAAGTTATGCAGCAGCCCAATCGCTCGCTCACAACTTTAATGCCAGTCGCTCACAAAGGAGGATGTTTGCTCACAAGACTCCACCGCTTAGAGGGAGGACCGGCAGGCACGGGTGATTCGAAGCCAACCCTCTGAACTAGAGCCGATGGCCTAACCACCAGGAGAGGAGCCAGCCTGACACCAGAGCTGCAGCACTGCGGACAGCTCCTGGGCAGACACTCTCTGTTCCAACCCTCTGAGAATGGGACTGAGCCCTACAGGGCGACACAAGACTGGAGGGAAGACTGCTGCTTCGAGCCCTGAGTCCCCTTAGTGAGGAGTGGCCGTCTTCAAGTGGCTGCCTTCTGGCCTCAGTTTTATCAGTCTTTGCGCCTTCTGGCCCTGGAACTCGATGGCCCAGGCTAACCCCATCTCATCAGATCTTGGACACTAAGCAGGGTCGGCCTTGGTTAGTATTTGGATGGGAGACCTCCAAGGAAGTCCAGGGTCAGGCCACAGAGGCAGGCAATGACCAGCTACTTCTGACATCTCTCGCCTTGAAAGCCCTACAGGCTTGCCATAAGGTCAGCTGCTCCTTCAAGGAGCTTTCTACCAGGACTTCGGGAACCAGTTGGCGGGCCTGTTTGGTGTCTCGGCTGAGGGAGAATGGCTGCACTTGGGGGGGAGGCATTTTGGAAAACAGCTCCTCACCTGAACCTTTTGGGCTATGGGGAGCTGCTCATAAGGAGGATCCTTCAGCATGAATAGGGTTTTGACAGATTCCCCCGAGTATCCAGTGGTATAATGGTTACAGTAGTTTTAAACTTTTAAAGAGCTCTCTCTCTCTCTCTCTCTGTGGTGATTGTTTGTGTCCATGTACTCGCGAGCAACTGGTTCATCTTGGGCACACATACAATAGAAATTCTGGGAGCACTTATTATTTGTGCCTGACCACCATCTTTTGAGTTGTTAAATTGTCGTATAAGTTTAATGCTGTGGAACTGCTCTCTCTCTCTCTCTCTCTCTCTGTGTGTGTGTGTGTGTGTGTGTGTGTGGTGATTGTTTGTGTCCATGTACTCGCGAGCATCTGGTTCATCTTGGGCACACATACAATAGAAATTCTGGGAGCACTTATTATCTGTGCCTGACCACCATCTTTTGAGTTTGGGGGGCTGCTCATAAGGAGGATCCTTCAGCATGAATAGGGTTTTGACAGATTCCCCCGAGTATCCAGTGGTATAATGGTTACAGTAGTTTTTTAAACTTTTAAAGAGCTCTCTCTCTCTCTCTCTCTGTGGTGATTGTTTGTGTCCATGTACTCGCGAGCAACTGGTTCATCTTGGGCACACATACAATAGAAATTCTGGGAGCACTTATTATTTGTGCCTGACCACCATCTTTTGAGTTGTTAAATTGTCGTATAAGTTTAATGCTGTGGAACTGTGTTTTCACTGTTTTAATTGTGTTGTTTTGTCCGTTGTCACCTGCCCTGAGCCCTGCAGTGCAGGGAAGGGCGAGATATAAAATCTAATTAATAATAAATAGATAAATAAACGACCATCTTCTTAGCTATTTGCATTCGGATGGGAAACGCAATGCCAGCCCATCCCGATTCCTGTGACCATCACTTGGGTTGCCAGCCTCCAGGTGGGACCTGGAGATTTCCCAGTATTACAATTGGTCTCCAGTCGACAAAGACCAGCTCCCCGTGGCTGCTTTGGAAGGTGGACTTTATAACATCACACCCCGCTGAGGTCCCTCGCCTCCCCAAACCCTGCCCTCTTCAGGCCCCGCCTCCAAATCTCCAGGAATGTCCCAACCTGGAGTTGGCAGCCCAATGTCAGTCAGTCAGTCTCTGTGAATGAAATGGGGCCTGCAAATACTCCCACTCTCCTGAAGCTCTGGAACAAGTTCAATTTCAACAGCAGGAAACAAATTAACACGATGATCTCCCAGAGTTGCGACGAGGCTGTAGAGTCCAGGAAGCATTTGGAAGGGACCCATCCAAGGGGTTCCACTTGTTGAATGTCCTTTAGATGCTCCAGGTGCATGTCGGCCCAGTTGCTCTGAAGCACAGGTTGGCTCCCCGCAGGCCTCGCCCTAATGTCCTCAGGAACCTGAGAACTGTCTTCCATGAACCCTTTGGGGTGCGTCAGAAGAAGCGAGGATAAAAGGATGCCTCCCCTTGTACACTCTCAACCTTGGTTTCAGATAGAAGAGAATGTTTTCCAATTCCGTAAAAAATTTCAATGGCATTGCATCATAAATACAGATAAATCCAGTGAGTGACTTCTTGGGGTGCCACAGTGAGGAGAGCACCAATGGGGCTCAGCTTGGACCCAGACACCAGAGGCATGGGAAACGACTGGCATCCCCTCCTGGGCCCAGGCAGGGTTGCCAAGTCCCCCTTGCCCACCAGTAGGGGGTAGGGTTGCCCCAGGTTGGGAAACATCTGGAGATTTGGGGGTGGAGCCTGGGGAGGACAGGGACCTCAGTGGGAGACAATGCCGCAGAGCCCACCCTCTGAAGCATCCCCTTTTTCCAGGGGGACTGATGGTCTCTGTAGTCTGGAGATGAGCTGTAATTCCAGGGGATCCCTGGCCCCACCTGGAGGCTGGCATCCCTTAGGCCACGGCACTGCCAGCTGGGTTCTCAGTGGCCGGGGTGCAGTCCCAGGAGGTGTTGGGTGCACTTTGATGGGGGGGGGGGAAATATCTTGTTGAACCAGCCATTTTTGTCTTTCTCCTTTTTTCTGAGTTCTTTTCCTCCTTCCCTTTTCTGTTTTGTCTCCCTTACCAGGGCTATTTTTGGGCAGGAACGCACAGGAACGGAGTTCCGGCTGGCTCCTGAGTTGGCCACGCCCAGCAGGAACTCATTAGCATAATAGGACACACCCAACAGCAGAAACTCATTAGGATTGGCTACATTAGGGGTGTGTGGCCTAACATGCAAAGAAGTTCCTGCTACAAAAAAAGCCCAGGGTTTTGACAACAAAGTAAACAGAATAACAAGCAAAAGGTGGGTGTGGCAGGATGACCACACTTCTGGTAACGTGGGGGTGTGGTTTAATATGCTAATGAGTTTCTGCTGTTGGGTGTGGCCTATTATGCTAATGAGTTCCTGCTGTCCCTTACTATTAAAAGTTTGGTGGTAAACGTTGGGAGAGTGTCCAATCACAGTAAATAACAATTTTAAAAAGAACCTGGAGTCAGAGAAGATAAGTGGACAGGTTAAGCAGAAAGTTGATCCACTGTGCAGCAGATCAAATTGTAAATGTCCGCTATGGTCTGTGTGGTTAGACAGTGTCATAGATGCAACGAACATGAAATTGAGCAAACTTCAGAGGACGGCGGAAGACAGGAGGGCCTGGCGTGATCTGGTCCACGGGCTCACGAAGAGTCGGACTCGACTGTGCGACTGAACAACAATGGTCTGTGCTGGATTGATTCCAAGGCAAAAGAAAAACGCATTTAGCTTGTGGCTTTCCACTCCATGTTTGTGGGCTGGAGGCAAATGGTAGCCTGAAGTCATAGCAGATTACAGCCTTTGCAGACGCTGAGAATTCACAAAGACTCAGCATGGTGTGGTGGTTTAGAGTGGCGTGGTGTCATAGTTAAGAGCAGCAGACTCCAGTCTCAAGAACCAGGCTTGATTCCCCACTCCTCCTCCACATGAAGCCTGCTGGGTGACCTTGGGCCAGTCACAGTTCTCTCAGAACTCTCTGGGGGGGGGGCCCAGAAGGCACCTGTCGTGGGGAGGGAAAGGAAGGTGATTGTAAAGACACTTTGAGTCTCAAAAAACTCAACTCTTCAGATGGTCGGGGAAGTGGAATTTCATGGTACATGTGTTGATCAGATCTATTTTATGTTGTTTTCTTCTGGGAATTTTCATGCCAACTTTCCTGGGCAACCTTAGCATGTAACCTGGAGATCTAAGCATACAACATCCAGTGTGTGGAACACTTATGTTCCCCTTTCTCACACACTGTGTGTACAAAGATTTCAATAACTGAATAGTAGTGATGGTGGCCAGATAATTGTCTTATATAAGTAAGACAATCTACAGCATTAGATAATGATAATGCCTATGTGTACTGTAATCCTACGCAACATATACTCAATGATATGTTTGTTGTTTCAATGTGAATACTTTTGTCCACAATTAATATGCTATAATGTGTATAATGATAACACACCAGTGAAGCGTTTAATGATTTCAGTGTGGTAAACTTTAACTCAATATCCAAATGTGCTTCTGGTCCTCTTGGGACTATATGAAATCTTTTCTGGCAAAAACCAAGATACATGTACTCAGTAGCACAGGGTACAGCAGTTTGTAGCTCTCTCTCTCTCTCTCTCTCTCTCTCTCTCTCTCTCATATACTGGGCATATTCACAGTTTTGCTCAGGTTATAGGAAATGAAGGCAGTTATAATTTTTAAATTTCATCAGTATGGAAAAAGTACATTTGTACATGCTTTCCTTCCTTCAGTGGTATGGCTTTATTCGTCCTAGCCTTAAACCTAACCACACTAATTGAAAGAGAAGATATACTTTTCTTTTTCTAAGCCCACCCTAACTATAATTGTTTTACATTTTTCTTTTGTGCTGAATTACTAAAAATAAGAGGCCAAAGACTTAGTAACATTCGGATCCCTATCTGAAGAAAAGGAAAACTTTGATCATTGCTCATAAACTCATCCTTCTCTGACAATGGAGTTATCCATCTCTCTCTTCACTTAATTAAGGGCATTCAAGGACAAAGTGAGGCAAGATACCTATCTTCCCTGTATTACAAAAGCACCGACATTCTGAAAAAGGGAGTCCAGCAATTTGGCCTTATAATTCAGGCGATGGTATGGCATTTAATCTGGCAACTCAAAAAATAGTTAAAGATTTTAAGTATGTCAGAAGGGTTACTGGATGTTCTAATCCATTATAAGAAAGAGACCGCACCCTTCTTGCTCGCAGATTTGTTCTTCTAAAATCTAACTTTAATAACTGCTTTTTAACCCATGCCAATGCTATTTTATCATTCTTCATAAATAATAAAAAAGCAGAAGCAAAGCCTAGCTGTTCCAGTCTTTGACCAACCAACCTCTTCCAGTTACTCTGAAAGAAGTCTTCTCGTAGTCTAAGCAGGAGCCTAGATCTATAATTAAATCAAACCTTAATCTTAAGTATAAATGCACCTAACCAAGCTGCAGATTCCAACGAAGGAATTGCAAATTCTTGCCAAATAGCTACACCAGATACACATTTAGGAAAACTGGTTATTTTCCTCAAGAATTTTAACCAGAAAAAAATCACTGTCCTCTGAAATACATTCTACCCAGACTCCAATACCAAAAAGTATCATTTGGTTGAGTTTTCCCCAAATGTTCTAAGGGCTGCTGGATAATACCTTCATATAATCATAAAATCATAGAATGTTAGAGTTGGAAGGGAACTTGCAGGTCATCTAGTCCAACCCCCTGCACTCTGCAGGAGCATAGCCGAAAGATAGCCCTACATACCTACAACATACCCGAAAGATAGTCATCCAGTCTCCGCTTGAAAACGTCCAGCGAAGGAGCATCCACACCCCCCCCAAGGCAGACTGTTCCACTGCTCAACCACTCTTACAGTTAGGAAGTTTCTCCTGATATTGAGCCGTTAACGACTCCCTTGTAATTTCCACCTATTAGATCTAGTCTAGAAGGGAGCGGTGGCGCAGGGAGTAACAGCACCTGCAGTAACATCTATAGCGAACAGCCATAATGGCTGTTCGAATCCCCACCGCGGCCGGAGTGAGCTACCGGCCCCAGTCCCAGCTCCCGCCAACCCAGCGGCTCGAAAGTAATTGCAAGTAGAGAAATGGGTACCTGCCTTAGAGGCGGGGGGCACCCTCCTCCTGGTTCCGTGCCAGGAGGGTTGACAGTGACGATGGCAGTAAGAGAAGCAGCGGCGGCGAGGAAGAACAATGGCGGCGTCTGGCGGACCGAAGGAGCGATGATGACATCAGATCGAGGCGGGACCGGATGACGCAACTGCGGAGCGACGCGGCGCGGCTGGAGCCCGAAGGGACAAGTAGCCGGGAACGCCGCAGTCCAGGAGCAGTGCCAAAAGATGGTCGTCCAGCCTCCACTTGAAAATGTCCAGCGAAGGAGCATCCACCACCTCCAAGGCAGACTATTCCACTGCTCAACCACTCTTACAGTTAGGAAGTTTCTCCTGATATTTAGCCAGTAACGACTCCTGTGTAATTTCCACCCATTAAAAAAAGTCTTGCAATCCGGAGCAAGAGAGAATAGATCTGCTCCATCTTCTACATGACAGCCCTTCAAATATTTGAAGACTGCAATCATGTCCCCTCTAAACCTTCTCTTTCCCAGGCTAAACATACCCAACTCTTTCAGCCTTTCCTCGTAAGACTTGGATTCCAACCCTCTCACCATCCTGGTTGCCCTCTTCTGGACACGCTCGAGCTTGTCAACATCCTTCTTAAAATTCTTCCTACTGTATGAAAAAGGTGATAAAGCATTTAGATATGGTGATACCTTTTGCAAAATCTATTCACTTCTTCAGTATTAATAGTTGCTGCTCTCCACTCTTTTTTCTACAACCCAGAGACTCTTGCAAAAAAAAAAAAACTAAGTTAGATTTTTCTGCATGTATAAGGAATCTTTCTTTTACACAGGAATCAAAACTGGCTGGCATACGCTTCAAGCCTGCAGACATATGGGCAACTTTATATGCTATGTTACAAATGATGCATTTTACGATTTCAGAGCAGTCAAAGAAGCTTAGGTTTGATAACAAAGTCAGTTATTTATTTACTTGATATCCCACCTTTCTCCCCAGTGGGGACCCAAAGCGGCTCACATCATTCTCCTCCCCTCCATTTTATCCTCACAACAACCCAGTGAGGTAGGTTAAGTGGAGAGAGTGTGACTGGCCCAAGGTCACCCAGTAGGCTTCCACGGCACAAGTGGGGATTTGAACCTGGGTCTCCTTGATACTAGTCCAACACTCTAACCAGCACACCCCATTGGTGTGCACCTCAGATCAAAGCAAGAAGGAAGACACCCTGCAAATATTCCTCCTCTCCCAGATTTCTTCATTTGGGGGGATCCCCTCATTGGTTTCAAAATTTCCAGAAAGTTTACCTTTCTAGGGCTGCGGTCACACGGGCGGGAAACTGCGGGGAGGGAGCGTGGCTATTTGCACCGGGGCAACATACCTCGCGGCAGCGGGATCAGACGTCCCGGCGAGGTTTCGGCGAGGTCCCGTGGATTAGGTGGAGGTGCCGATCACACGAGCATCCGCACCTCCAGCAAGAGCCGATGGGAAGGGGACGGAAGGAGCTGCCCCTTCTGGGAGGGCCGTGCACAGCCCACCCTGGGCAGGGTCCATGGGCCGCTTGCAAGGAGGGGAGGGAAGGGGGGAGTAACCCGCCAGGTCCCCCCTCCCCACCAGCATCCCGCCTGCCCTCCCTTCCTCCCCCCGGGACACGCGGCCCTCTCTGCCTGGTCGCCGCCGCACACCCCCATCGCAGCCCCCCTGTGGCCCTCCCTCGTCCCTAACGATGCCGGGCGCCTTTGTGCGCATGCGCTGTTGAGCGCTTCGGGGGCATGGGGGGGGAACCACCCGGCGGGCGCCGGATGCCACGGAAGCCCAGCAGGGACGCGATCAGGCGCGCGCCCTTGCTGCGCAGTTCCCGGAAACTAGTACCTCAGAGGTACTAGTTTTTTACTGCGCTTCTTCCAACGGTCGCCACGGATCAGCCACGGGAGCTCTACGCTCCCCAGATGTTGCGGTGAGATCGCGCTCAGAAACTCCGCTACTCTTCCATCCCTCTTGCGTGCCTAATGCTCCGTGTGACCACGGCCTAGGCCTGTTAGGGATGCCGGCCTCCAGGTGGGACTTGGGGATATCCTGGAATTACAGCTTAACTCCAGACTACAGAGATCAGTCTTTGTCCTCATGGAAGTCCAGCTTGGAGGAAAAATCAATGGACACCATTGTTGTAATGTTGGTCAATCACTAAGGGACAACTGAGGTCTAAGTCTGAGACTTCTCTGGGCCACTTTAGACAGCTGGCTGTCAGAACCCACAGCCAGTAACGAACTACACACATTCAGGAACGGTTATACTTTTATTGCAGAGCTATAGATGCAGTAACACAGGCACTGTTAAGAATGGCGGCGGCCCCTTGGGCATAATAGGATATAAGGTATTCGTATGCACACACACACCCCAGTACTGGCCAATCAGGCATCCTCCTGCGCACGGGCTAAGGCTCAGAGACCGTTAGGTAGCTAAAGCTGAGAACGAACATTCCCCCACGGCACCTAGGGTAATCCCAGACACTACAACACCCTCCTGCACATCTGTATAGATAAGCGTTTCGACGCACAGCAGAGAAAGCACAGAAAGGAATGCAGTAGCAATTAACCTGAAAGGAAAGCAATAGCAATGAATCAGACACCGACCAACCTCCCCAACCTTCATGTAGGGCTGCCAGCCTCCAGGCGGGGCCTGGGGATATCCCCCTTTTACAACTGATCTCCAGCTGACAGAGATCAGTTTCTCTGGAGCAAATGGCTGCTTTGAAGGGTGGGCTCTATGGCATGGTACTATGCTGAGGCCTCTCCCCTCCCCTCCCCAAACCCCGCCCTCTCCTGGCTCCACCCCCAAAGTCTCCAGGTATTTTCCAACCCAGACTTGGCAACTCTGCCTTCATGGCAGCATAGCTGACACTGGCAGAGGATGAAAAACAGGGTTGCCACCCCCCCAATGGGGACGGTGGTTCCCACGATTTTGGGGGCCCTGATCCGCCCACCGCCCAGCTGCCCAGTAGGGGAGCCCCACCCCCAAAGAGCTCCACAACGCCCAACGTGCCCGGCACAATGACATCACTTGGAGGTGACATCATCATGCCAGGCACATCGCAGGGGGGATGCTCTAGTGTTCAGCAAAAAACTCTATGGTGACCATAGAGTTTTTTGCCGAACGATAGAGTGTCGTCCTCCCCAACATGCCTAGCGCAATGACGTCTCTTCTGGGTGATGTCATTGTGGTGTGCACGCTACTCGCACGGGCCTGAAGATCCCAGAGAGGAGCCAGGAGTCCCCTGCCATCAAAAGGCAGGGGGTCTGACAACCCTAATGAGAAAATTTGCACGTAGAACATGCATATGGCAGAGAGCAACATGGGTGAAATTCAGGGTGAGCCCTGCCTTACAAGGTGTTAAATTTTTAACAATTTATACACACACACGCATGCACACACATGTTAAATAAAATACTGAGTTTTCGCCTCTGAACTTGTTTCTAGTGGTTGTTTTTTATCTGTCGCACAATGTCCTGCCCTGGACCTCAGTAGACTGAGAGCAGGGGCCTCATATCATCTGCAGAGGCCTACCTCCTTTCTCTAGTTAGATTTCCATCTCTGGAGAGACTGCTAGGCCGAACCCTTCCCCCACACACACACACCTTGGTTTGATCCATCTAGCTTTTTCACTCACTCTCATCCACTTTGGTGTAGTGGTTAAGTGCGCGGACTCTAATCTAGGAGAACCGGGTTTGATTCCCCACTCCTCCACTTGCACCTGCTGATGTGACCTTGGGTCAGTCACAAGCTCTGGCACAGCTGTTCCCGAAAGAGCAGTTTGTGTCAGAGCTCTCTCAGCCCCACCCACCTCACAGGGTGTCTGTTGTGGGGAGGGGAAGGGAAAGGAGTTTGTCAGCCGCTCTGAGACTCCGAGTGAAGGGCGGGGTATAAATCCAATCTCTTCTTCTCTTCTTCTTCTTCACTTCTCCTCTTTATTAGAGACCCGTACTCCATAGGGCTTTGTACATGTGGGTCCCACGGGCCCCAGCACAACTTTTCTTGATGGTCAAAGGGAATCCTCTTTCACCAGGAGAAAAGCTGGCTGGATTAAAGGTCTCAGGAAAAGATTCAGGAGGTAGACTCAGATGTCAAAAGAGCCGTGGAATCAGCTGAACAAAGGTCCTTAGTAAGCCTGCGCCTCCTGACATTAGCCTGGTGCAAACCCACGCATCGACTGAACACGCAGTGAGTGAGAGCTGGCCTTAGTGCACGGGCCTTGCCCCTCAGTTCCATGAAATAGCCAGGTCGTCTGCAGGGTGTGACCGTGCGGAAGAAGTGGCCATGCATATGCTACGGTTGCTAGCCAAACACTGGAAAACGGCGGGAGGTGGACAGGGCAGGGCCATGTAAATATATGGCATTCTGATGCTCCACTGTCACTCCCAGCATGAGCCCGGAAGTGACATCCTTGCGATGCTCTAGCATTTGAGGGATTCCTAGAGCATCACACTCATACAACGACTTCACCTGCAGGATTGTGCCAGAAGTAGGGTTCCCAGGTCTCACCTTTGCTGCAGCGGGGGGCTCGCGGCCCCTTGTTGGGAGTCACTGGTAGTGATGTCATCACACTAGAGGCATCGCACAGCGACATTCTAGTGTTCGGGGCAAAAACTCTATGGTAACCATAGAGTCGTGGGCCCCCCCCATTGCTAGAGCGTCACTGCACGACAGCCCCAGCGTGATGATGTCACTACCAGTCACGTTATGGCCAGTCACATCATTGTGTCAGAGGCATCCCTATGGGATGCTGCTGTTCAGGGGCGGGGCTTCCCCCACCGGCCAGCTGGCCAGTGGCAGATTGGGGCCCCCCAAATCGGGATCCCCTGGCCCCACTGGGGGGATGGCAACCTTAGCCGGAAGTGACATCATGGCTTTGGAATGCCACATCTTCCTGCCCATTTCCTCCCCCCCACCACCGATCTACCAAGAGGTGGCAAATAAACAGAAGATGCCACACATGTATCATTCTTTTCATTTTAATTGGGCTATTAGAGATCACTGCATTGCAGCGAAGTAATGAGATAATTCTTGCAATCTGAGTCTTTAAGAGAAAGTGATGAGAAATAAGATGCAAAGTATTCCATTCTCATGTGATTATTAAAAATTTAATGGGGAAGAAAAAAAATAAACATCAAGCAAAGCCGGCATTTGGGATTCCGAAGAGGAGACACACACATGCACATAAAATATGGTATCTGGAAATGAAATGTGAATTAAAGCTTCATTTGAACTGCCTCATCTATGGCTGTGGGCTTACCACAAGCATGTTAAGGCAGCATTTATCCTCTCTGTAAAACATTTTCTGGTCCACAGGAAGAGTTTGTTGCATTAAGTAATTTATAGAGTGCTAAGAAGTTCCTTAAGCTATTATTAAAAACATACAAAATCTTCTCTGGTTAGACTTCTAGTAACTCAGACTTCTAACTAAGCAGAACTGATAGGGCCAGGCTTTTGATGTTTAATGAGTTCTGAGGCAGATGTGAGATGTGATAGACAGGGGAGCGGCGGTGATTTAGTGCTCATGAAACGAAAACGATGAGAAACACACACCCCTCCTCAAGAAAGAAAATGTAGCTAAAAAGGAGAGGGTGGGTTCTCCCCCCCCCCCCGCCGCCTTTCTCTTCTTCTTCTTCTTCTTCTTCTTTTCGCAGCCCATGTGGTTTTGATTTCCTCACCCAGTGCCTCTCAGTGCTGGCTCGTTTCCATTCAAACACACACAGAACACTGAAAACTAATTAGCCTTGGATGCCGCCACAGGAAGTTAGGCTGCCAAGACCCTTTCCCCCCACAATTCCTCAACTTTCTTTGCTTCCCTCAGGCCAAGGGGCTTGCGCTGGGCCTCTCTGTGAAGCTTGCCAGGTCTAATTTTACAATTTCCCTTCACCTTATCAAGTATGCCCCAGGCCCGGCCAGGGAGAAAGGATCAGAGCCGGGTTGCGATGCGAGCTTTGCGGCCCTACACCCAGTCCCCTCCCTCTTTCTTTTTTCTTTCCGCCTCGGAATGAGGAATCCTGCTCATCTCCAGTTTCAGCGCTGACTTGTTAATCTGACCTTTGCTAATACTTTTTAGGAGGACCAAAGGGAACTTCTCCATCTTGTAAAACTTGAAAGTATTCCCCTCTCCCGGACTTCTTGCGAAGGTTAACAAATTTTCCCGAGAGCCAAAGCACTGCAGGTGTCAACGACTCGCCGGCATCGGATTTCAAAGCCGGGCCTGTCACAGGGCTAACTGGCAGGAACCCAGCCTTGATTACAAAGGACAAAGCAAGGGGGCACGGAAGGATGGAGAAGATGGCAGCAATCCGGCCAGTGAACGGCTACTAAGAAGAGTATCTACTAAGTCAGCCAACAAGATTCTTCACATAGAGTCTTCACATAGAGAGGCCGTCAACCCCTGAATCCTAGTTCTAGGAGACAAGGGGAAGGCCTTGGCCTCTGTGCCTTGCTTGTTGAACCTACAAGGCAACTAGTTGGCCACTGTGTGAAACAGGATCCTGGCCTAGATTAGGGTTGCTAGGTCCCCCCCTGGCCACTGGGTTATGGTTGTCCGATCCAGTTTGGGAAAGTCCTGGAGACTTTGGAAAGGAGCTTGGGGTGGACAGGAACCTCAGTGGGGTACAATGCCATAGAGTCCACCCTCCAAGGCATCCACTTTCTCCAGGGAACTGACCTCTATAGTCTGGAGGTGAGGTGTAATTCCAATGGATCTCAAGGTCCCACCTGGAGGCTGACGTTGCTAGCCTAGATGGGCCCCTGGTCTGATGACCCCAAAGGGCTCTTCTTATGCCCTTCTTCAGAATACTTGGTTGACATTTGCAATATATATGCCAGGAATGTCCAGCGTACTCTTGGTTCACTGTGTTCTCCGGACACTGACTGGTAGAATTGCCAGCCTCTAGGTGGCACCTGAAGTTTTCCTGGAATTACAACTGATCTCCAGATGATTAAAATCAGTTCCCCTGAGGAAAATGGCTGCTTTGGAGGGTGGACTCTATAGCATTGTACCCCTCTGAGCGCCTTCTCCTCCCCAAACTCTGCCCTCTCCAGGCTCTACCCTTAAAATATGTGGGAATTTCCCACATCAGAGCGGGCAAATTTACTGATTGGGGACAGGAATAATCCAGGAGTGGAATTGTACCTCAAGAAGGTGGTAAACTCCCCCCCCCCCGATGATATGAAGTCACTGCTATCAGTCTACCAGAATCTAGACTAGTTCAATGTGCACAAACACAGAACAGGAACTAGAAATATGTGGAATAATTCAAGCACATGACCTCATCCCTCACAGGTCATCATTCAGTATTAAGCCCCCTGGCTGAGACGTGAGTCAAACAAACATATGACAAAAAATATCTGAGGCGTTCTGAATCCTGTTGTCGTCCTATTAATGGTGTTTATGATCTTTTGATTCAAGTGTTTTTTTAAACCCCTAACATTTGATGCACTAAATAAAGTTATTGTTTTCTGTTGACCATTGTTTTGCCCAAAAACTAGAGTGGCACCCTCAACTTCCCCTATGCGATGATGTCACTTCCAGATGATGTCATCATGACAAGGATGTCGCAGGGTGACGTGCCTGTTCAGGGGTGGGGCTCCCCCCGCCGATCAGCTGGCTGGTGGAGGGCTGGAGCCCCAGAAATTGGAGGAAACCCATCTGGACCAGAGGTCTGGCAACCCTACCTCTTTACATCTCTGCCTTGAGTCACGAACATTGATTAGAACACAATCCCAACTTGGCCCTATATTGACTAATTATTGTAATATTGGAGCTATACTTCACCACTGAAGAAGGCCATAAGGCCAGAATACATTTGGTCAGGGTCGCATAAGGTCTATGTTTGAGATTACTGTATTTTTAAAATCTGAACTGAGGCTATATTTGGGCCTGTAATTGTTTTAAGCTATTTTATAATAAATACATACATTTTTGTATAATTGATCTATATTTATGTCCTATATTCAGCTATTTTTACACTGAGCCCTTTAATTTGGATTCATTTAACCTTCTAGGTCAGGGGTGTCAAACTCATTTGTTATGAGGGCCGGATCTGACATAAATGAGACCTTGTTGGAATTCTGAGTCAAGAACAAATAGGTTTTTGTAAAGGGGAATCCACCCTAAATCACTGTGTGACTCTTATGCACCTTTAATAAGTATAAGAGGTAAAAAGGCACCAAAGTATACGTAACCTTTCTAGATCTAAAAGGTGCTTTTGATTCAATCATAAGAGAACGTCTGTGGGAGAAACTTAAGTTGATGGGGATGGAACCGAGGCTTTTACATTTAATAATGAAGCTTCATCATAATACGACCTGCCAAGTTAGACTTAACATTCCAATTAATATAGGAGTCAAACAGGGCTGCCTTTTAGCGCCCTTTCTATTCAACCTATTTATAAATGATTTTACACCCACCTTAGATCCGATCCATGGTCACAGTCCTAAACTTGGCTCGATCCCCATTTCTTTACTCCTTTATGCTGATGACGCAGTGCTATTGTCTCTAACTCATATAGAGCTGAAATGCCTTTTGAAGAGCTTTGTAAACTATTGTGAAAAGAATAGGCTAGTTCTGAATTCGGAAAAAAACAAAATTATGATCTTCAGTAAGAGTTGGAAGCTGTCCAGATGGAATATTGGAGGCCATTTCATTGAACAAGTAAAAAGCTTTAAGTATTTGGGTATCCACTTTTACTAGAACACCAAATGGGTCTATCATAAAGAGAGAGCAATTGAGGCACCGAACAACATTGCTGCGGCAATTACACGTTTCCATTATACCAGGGGTAACCAGTACGTGCCGGCGGCCCTTAAAGTTTTTAATGCCAAATTAGCTGCTCAATTATTCTACGGAGTACCAATCTGGATTGAAGCCTTAAATGGGGGCTTGGAAAGAATTCAGTCCAGACTCTTGCGGAAAATTCTTGGACTTCCCTCTTGTGTTCCTTATGCAGCTTTATGCTTAGAAACCAATCAAAGGCTTCTATCGACCAAAGCATGGCTGATAACAACTCAGTTCTGGCTTAAACTTCATTTCCATGCTAAAGCTAAAAGTATTATTACTCACATGTTAACTGAATCCCATCTCTCTCCATGGCTTAGATATGTAGAGGAGAAACTCTCTACAATGGGAATATCCCCAGATTATTTAGCCCCCTTTTCAGATAAACAAGCCTATGCTATTATTAAACAAAGACTTCTTGATATCGAAAGGCAAGAACTTACGGAACGCGCAGCCAGCAGATGCTCCCCATGTAGGTTGGGGACTTTTGACATGGGCTCTACTGCGAAGTACCTGTCAAGTTTAACAGCCCCACATCATCACAGAGCATACATGCTTGCTTGCTTTAATGTTCTGCCATCAGAGGTGCTTTTAGGGAGGTACCGCCAGATACCATATGTAGACAGACTTTGCCCTTGCTCTCTAAAAGATATACAGTCCACTACACGCACCATCCTCATTGCCCCCTTTATAGGGATATCCGATCTCGTTTTATTACTCCACTTCTAGAGGGTAAGAGCTGGCATTCTGATGACTCAATTCTTCACTTTCTTCTGTTTCATTCTAATTGCGAAATAATGGAGGCTGTTGCAAAAATTTTATATTCTGCAATCAGAAGACAAGGCTTGAATAGCCAAGTGTGACTGATGCATCTTAGTATTTTCCCGTATTTCCATGATGTTTTGTGCTTGCATGCCAATAAATGTTTTGTGTGTGTGTGTGTGTGTGTGTGTGTGTGTGTGTGTGTGAGACCTTGTTGGGCCAGGCCATGGGTGTCATAAAATGTAATGCCAGGTAGCAGAGGTATAAACTTTATAAAGGACACAAAGGTGTTTTTTTACTTAAAATAAAACCATGCTTAAAACATTAGCACTCTCGCAATATTTTATTTAACAGTGTCTGATAACTGACACCTCTTGCTCTGAATTATTGCATCAAAATGTCTGTGCTGTTGCAGTTTTGAGTATGCTGTTCAGGTGTGTATCTGAAAGCTGCAGACCTACGATGACGCAGCAGCAGCAGACCTGGAAGAGGAAGCAGAAGACAGCCAGTTCCACTGTGGGCCTGATAGAAGCCCTCCAGGGGCGTGATCCGGCCCCCGGGCCGCATGTTTGACAACCCTGTTCTAGGTTCTTAACTCCTTCTCCAGGTTTCACCCCCCAAATATCCATGAATTTTCCATCCTAGAGCTGGCAAGCCTAGGCTTTTTCAGGAAGTAGTTTGATTGAACATAAGGACACCAATAGAATCTACACCACAAGACAGCTGCACCAAAAAGTTAAGTTCCAGGGAGACAAGGCCATTGTCTTATTCCTTATTTTCTCCAATAGTATTTTTTTCCCCTCTTTCGTTTTTCACAGTTTCCCATGCTTCATATTTCTTTCTAGGTTTCCTGCATTTTGAGTTTGTAAGAAAGGTGAAGCCCTGACCTGGTTGGCCCAGGCTAACCCAATCTCATCAGATCTCAGAAGCTAAGCTGGGGTTGGCCCTGGTTAATATTTGGATGGGAGACCGCCGAGGAACTCCAGCGTTGTGATGCAGAGACAGGCAGTAGTAAACCACCTCTGAACATCTCTTGCCTTGAAATCCCTAAAGGTAAAGGTAAAGGTTCCCTTGCTTGAAAGCCAGTCGAGTCTGACTCTAGGGTTGCGGTGCTCATCTCCGTTTCAAAGCCAAAGAGCCAGCACTGTCCGAAGACATTTCCGTGGTCATGTGGCCGGCATGACTAAACACCAAGGTGCACGGAACGCTGTTCCCTTTCCACCGAAGTGGTACCTATTTATCTACTTGCAATTTCTTGCTTTCAAACTGCTAGGTTGGCAGGAGCTGGAACTAGAGACGGGAGCTCACTCCGTCATGCAGCACACTCAGGTCTCGAACTGCTGAACTACCGACCTTCCACAGCCTGCAGTTCAGCGTCTTAACCACTTGAGCCACGGCAGCGCCAATCCCTACAGGTTGCCATATGTCAAATTGGGGGGGGGGGGTGGAGATGAGAGGAGAAATAAATAACCAGTAAGCTATAAATAGGCAAACTGTTACCTCCCTATAAGTACACTAAATGCACAATCTCGAAAGCTTATGCTACAATAGAATGTGTTAGTCTTAAAGGTGCTACTGGGCCTTTTACTGTTTTGTGGCGACAAACTAACACAGCTAACTCCTCTGAATCAAATCAAATTTATTGTTACGGCCAATTGACCAGCAGTGCAGTAAGACTCCTCTGAATCGAATCCCCCTATCTCTTGGCCTTGCTGCCTCCTTCTTTTCCCCGAATCTGTATAATTTAGTTATACTAATTTAAAAAATGTATAGGCTGATTTTTGCACCCAACTGGCTTTTAAAAAAACAATAGGATAGTGAAAGATTTTAAAAGATGCTGCAGCCAAAGCAACACAGCAATAAGTACAAAACAGACAATGCATATTTATAGCCAAGCAAATGAAGTTTAATGAACCATCTAATTTTTTTTTAAGAATCTTTTTTTCTTCTCCATTTTCCCCAACTTGCGAATATGATTAATACCGCTTGTAACACAAGGAAAAGGAGCTGTGGTCGCTCAAGTGGTTAAGATGCTGAACTGCAGGCTGAGGAAGGTTGTTAGTTCAGCAGTTCGAGACCCAAGTGTGCCGCATGACGGAGTAAGCTCCCGTCTCTAGTTCCAGCTCCTGCCAACCTAGCAGTTAGAAAGCAAGAAATTGCAAGTAGATAAATAGGTACCACTTCAGTGGGAAGGAAACAGCATTCCGTGCGCCTTGGTGTTTAGTCATGCTGGCCACATGACCACGGAAATGTCTTCAGACAGCGCTAGATCTTTGGCTTTGAAACGGAGATGAGCACCGCAACCCTAGAGTCGGATTTGATTGGCTTTCGAGCAAGGGAACCTTTACCTTTACCTTTTTAACACAAGGAAACAGCATTTTAAATCTGAATTACAGACCCTAGCAATGTGGTTATTCAAATCATCTAGGGAAGATGCCTTCTTGTATTCCTGTGAACGAAAAAGAGCCTTGAAGCCCAGGATAGCTGAATCTCATCAGATCTTGGACACTAAGCAAGGTCAGCCTTGGTTAGTATTTGGATGGGAGACTACCAAGGAAGCCCTGGGTCACTACATAGAGGCAGGCAATGGCAAACCACCTCTTGCCTTGGAAACCCGAGGGGCTCACCATAAGTGGGCCGTGACCTGACGGCACTTTAGACACACACACACACACACACACACAAACGCACAGTTGCATTTATATGCTGCTTGCCATTATAGTTAGGTAGTCACTGTTTGTATTTTCTGTTCATTTCATAGAGACTTGCTTTGTTGATCCACTTTGAGCCATTTTCTGGAAAGGCAGGATATGCGTGCTTTTCAGAAATAAACAGGGGGTATTAGTTCAGCAAAAATAGTCGAAACTGGGTCTGGAATGTTTGTTTTTGTTTCGTGGGGCTGGGAAGCAAAATAAAGTCACCGGAATTATTCCGGATGGTTGAGCCCGTCTTCCAGATTCAAACATTTGCGCTGCTGCCGGGTCTGACTTACTTAACTGGATATCGGCCAATATGGGCAGAGCCCGGGTGTGTATTTCCATGGTGGCTCCTGCTGGAAGCGGGCCATGAATGACAGAAAAGGTCAACATTACATCAGATGTGTGGAACTTGTTTGTAATAGTGCCCACAAACTTCTTCGGCCAAGTTTCCAGAAAGTCTTTCAGTCTGTGCTAGAAGTATATTGTCTGTGATCACCTGTAAGTCAAATGAGGTGCATTTCAAAGCCTTTGCAGCAACTGCCCTCTGTTGGCACTCTTAGGTCAAAGTAAAGGTAAAGGTAAAGGTTCCCTTGCTCGAAAGCCAGTCGAGTCCAACTCTAGGGTTGCAGTGCTCATCTCCGTTTCAAAGCCGAAGAGCCAGCGCTGTCCGAAAATGTTTCCATAATCATGTGGCCGGCATGACTAAACACCAAGGCGCACGGAACACTGTTCCCTTCCCACCGAAGTGGTACCTTCTTATCTACTTGCAATGTCTTGCTTTCAAACTGCTAGGTTGGCAGGAACTGGAACTAGAGATGGGAGCTCACTCCATCATGCAGCATACTCGGGTCTCGAACTGCTGAACTACTGACCTTCCACAGCCTGCAGTTCAGCATCTTAACCACTGAGCCACTGCAGCTCCTCTCTTAGGTCAAGGTAGGGTATTAATCTGGGGTGTTTGTGTTATGTGCCATCAAGTCACTACAACTAATGACCTCCGAAACATCCTTGCCCAGGTCTTGCCAACTGAGGGCTATGGCTTCCTTTACTTTCCTCTTTTCCAGATGCCTTCAACTTTTCCTAGCATTATTGTGTTGTTTTCCCCCAGTGAGTCTTGTCTTCTTGTCTTGTGACCAACGTACGATAGCCCCAGTTTATTCATATTAGCTTCTAGGTAGAGTTCAGGCTGGATTTGATCTAGAACCACTTATTTTCCATTCAGTGGTCCATAGTAGCTGCAAAACTCTCCTCCAGCACCACATTCCAAATGAATCAACTTTCTTCCTGTCTGCTTTTTTCACTGTCCATCTTTCCAGCCAGTTTGGTGTAGTGGTTAGGAGCGCGGACTCTAATCTGGGAGAACCAGGTTTGATTCCCCACTCCTCCACACGCAGCTGCTGGCATGACCTTGGGTCAGTCACAAGTTCTCACAGAGCTGTTCTCTCAGGAGCAGTTCTCAAGACAGCTCTCTCAGCCCCACCTACCTAACAGGGTGTCTGTTGTGGGGAAGGGAAAGGAGTTTGTCAGCCGCTCTGAGACTCCTTCAGGTAGTGAAGGGCAGGGTATAAATCCAATCTCTTCTTCTTCTCGCTACTTATATAGTAATGGGAAAGGCCATAGAATGAATTATCTTGATCATGGTCTCCAGCAATCCTTCCTTACACTCTATTTTCTTCATGGCTGCTATTCCAAGTAATCTTGGTTGCCAGCAACACATCCTTACATTTAAGGATATTTTCTTGTTCCTTCATGGCTCTTCCCAGTCTCAGTCTCCTTTGGATTTCTTGGTTGCAGTCTCCCTTTTGGTTGATGACGGAGCCAAGGAATAGAAAACCTTTAACAATGAACAGTTTCTTCATTGTCAGCCTTGATTAATCCAGTGTATTGATTATATAATTGTGGAGAGCTCCAGTTTAGCAAGACCTTTTAGAAATTCTATGAGTCTTGGGGAGCTGTTGGTCTGTTTGTACAGTAATCCCCAATCATCGCTAGAAATTCCAGCTAGGAAGCCACATGAGTGTCAGACTCTTGAACAAACTTGCTTCCAACCACACTCTCTTTTGCAGTGACTTGTTTATTGAGAGATGAGAATGTATCAAGCTAAGGCCATTTGTGTCAGAACTGACTCCTTTGGTGCCAGTTCTGAAATTATACATTTCAAACAATCCGCCCCCCAGTGACCAGATCTGATTGCTGCCTCCTGTACAATGTCATAAACCTCCATCCATACTTCTTCAGGCACTCTGTCTATCAAATCTAGTCAAACCTATTGTTCACCTCCACTGTATATTCATCAGTGATATGCTCTGGGTCAAACCTGAATGGCCTAGTGGTTTAAGAACATAAGAACATAAGAGACGCCAATGTTGGATCAGGCCAAAGGCCCATCCAGTCCAACACTCTGTGTCACACAGTGGCCAGAAATACCAGTGCCATCAGGAGGTCCAGCAGTGGGGCCAGGACATTAGAAGCCCTCCCACTGTTGACCCCCCCCCAAGCACCAAGAAGACGGAGCATCACTTGCCCCAGAGCCCCTATCTATACCTTGTGGCTAATAGCCACTGATGGACCTCTGCTCCATATGCTTATCTAATTCCCTTTTGAAGCCGTCCACTTGGAAAGCAGTTGTAAATCAGCGCCGCAAAGCATTCTCCGACACTCACACACACACAGCCACAGGCTGCCCCCCACCCTATTCCCCATAGTGAAGGAACAAAGCATTGCAGGTACACTACAGGCAATGCAGCAGAACATGAGAAAGTCATGGCAAACGAAGACAATGAGTCTGTTTTAGGGATGCCAGCTTCCAAGTGGGATCTGAGGGTCCCCCAGAAATACAGCTCATCTCCAGATTACAGAGATCAGGGAATAGTTTACTGGGTGCCATAGTACGCCAGGCACTGTTTTGTGGATCATGGATTTCAAACAATCTACACTGGCTGCTGGCTAGTTTCTGGACCCATTTCAAAGGGCTGGTTGTAAGTCATAAATCCCTAAAACAGTCTACCATGGCAGCAGCCCTGGGCCCTGACACAACAATTGGAGGTCAAAGGCATAACAAATAGTTGGGCCATGAGGCCTTCTCTGAAGCAACACCAGAGCTCTGGAAGTCCCTAACCCAGTGGTGGCGAACCTATGGCACGGGGGCCAGAGGTGGCCCTCAGAGCCCTCTCTGTGGGCACGCATGCCATCGCCCCAGCCAGGCCCAGACCATCATTAAAGTGTCGAATTCTCTGCCAAATAATTTTAAGTAAATGAAAGCATTTGGGATTGCTTTCCTTACTTTGTTTGGATCATCTTAAGTTAATGTATGAGTTGTTTTTTCTAAAGTAAAACCTCAGTATTCAGGTTAAATTGCCGTGTTGGCCCTTTGCGATAAATAAGTGGGTTTTGGGTCACAGTTTGGGCACTCGATCTCTAAAAGGTTCGCCATCACTGCCCTAACCCATGGCCTTAGTCCATGGTTAGTAGCATTTCACCACCGACTTAAGATGGTGCTTTTTCTAGGGTTTTTTTTTTGGGGGGGGGAGTCTGCCGCCATTATTGTTTGGACAGCTTTGACGTCTTCTAATATTGCTGGTTTGAAAGGGTGCGAATTGGTTTTAATACGTTGGTGTCTTATGTTTGTCATTAAGTGGAGAATTAGGACTCACTAGCTGGCCAGTGGCTTAGTTTTTACTGAAATGGTACTTTTAGGTCTTTTATTTTTAAAGGTGCTACAGTTGGCTCCAAGGATCCATTTAAGGATGGAAGCATGGGACAGAAAGGACTTTAACAAACACATCTATAAACTTCCCTGTCCCCCCTCCCCCTAGTAATTTTCTGCTCTAAGACATTATTCATCACTAATTAAACATAAGAACATAAGAAGAGTCCTGCTAGAGATCCCTGGCTCCTGATGTCCCGGTCAGAAGGTGGGAGGGGCGCTGAGGCTTGTGGCAAACCAGGGGTCATTTCGTAGAAAAAGAGGTGCAGGAGCTCATTAGCATAACTCATTAGCATAACTTATTTGCATATGCCACACCCCCTGACATCACCGGAAGTGTGTCAGAAGGCAACACCCACCGCTCAGGCTCCACTGGACTGTTTTGGATTGCTAGCTATTGGAGGGGGGGGAACGTGCAGATCTGTCCTCACAGAGGAGGGAGAGCTTGTACCTGAATAAAATTTGGTCTTAAAGGTGCCACTGGACTGTTTTGGACTGGGGGGCCGGGGGGGGGCTCTGCAACTTACTTGGCTGCTTCTTGCTCTGACTGAGGGCTGCTGAGAGCAGGGGTGGGGCTTGTTGCACGTGCCCGCCCCCTGGCTCTTTACTGCCGGAGCTCTGCTCCTGTGCGCTCCTGCAGGAAATGACCCCTGTGGCAAACTCAGCAGAATCAGGGCAACTCTACGATTTGTGTCACACATTCCAAAGACCAATGGACATTTTATGAGTTTCAGTTTTGTTTTGTTTTGCCATCATCAAGCTGACTTCTGGCGGCCCCTAGTGGGGCTTGAAGGCAAGGGACGTTCAGATGTGGCTGGTCATCACCTGCCTCTTCCTCACGGCCCAGGTATTCCTTGGAGGTCTCCCATCCAAGTTTTAGCCAGGGTCAGCAGTGCTTAGCTTCCAAGATCTGACGAGATTGGGCCTGCCTGGGCTATTCAGGTCAGGGCATGTTTCTCAATTTTGCTGGGCAGCTAGCAGCTCCACTTCATGCTTTGGTTAAGGAGGCTTTTTTGTTTGTTTTTTTCTTTTGCATGCAAATGCCGCTGGGGTGGGAGGCATTGTTGGTTCGGAAACATGTGGTGCGGTTAGGCAGGGCTAATTACTTGCTGATTGCCAAGCGGCCTGGGTTTGTGTGTATTTCTGGTGGCTCATTGCACAAGTCAACAGGTTCCATCCTGTGTTCCCCAGAAAGCAACACTCCCCACCCCCGCGCAAATTAAAGCATCATGATTATGGTTTAAAGACCAAGGGATCTTTGCTTATTCCAAGACAATTACAGGCCACAGAGTAGCTAATTTAAGAAAGGTGCAGTGTTCATATTCCAGAATTACTATAGTAAAACGTCTTATGCATATTTATATAGTTAATATCTGTTTGTCTTCTATTTATCTAGCGCAGATATTCATATTCTGCACATTTTTGTTCTTCCACAACCCCAGACACGCTATGAGCCATTCCTGGCTTGTCATCCCTGGCTTGTGCACAATTGTGAAGTGTAGGATGTGAAGATAACAATGGGAACACAAGTAATTTGATTCAACCACTGAAATGCTCACAAACAATATTCAGACTCAGAGCTCTTTTATAGCTAAATACTGTTGCCTCCTGACTGCATATCTTCTTGGAGGGACAGTTTCAAGTTTTTATTGTAATTATTGCATACACTCTATAATAACTGGGTACAAAGAAAAAGGGGGAAATTAAAAAAAAAGAAATAAGAATGTTTACAGCAATTCATAAAAAGCAAAAGGATATATCTTATCTACAACTTCTTTGTTCCAATAAATTTTTAAAAACCAGCCACAGAACTTATACGTTGTGAACTATTTCTTTGCATCCTTTGGTAGTATGTTCATTTAATTAGTAAAAATAGATTACAGATACAATGAAACCAATCTTTTCACCAATCTGCTGTGTGGAGAAATGCCTTCCACCCTGAGGCCTGCGATAACTGGGGAGGGCAAATCATAAATTGAATAAATAAATAAATAAATAAAGATTATGCCAACATTACAAAAATTGGGCCTGCACTTCGAGACCCGGGTGCCGCATGACGGAGTGAGCTCCCATCTCTGGTTCCAGCTCCTGCCAACCTAGCAGTTCGAAAGCAAGAAATTGCAAGTAGATAAATAGGTACCACTTCGGTGGGAAGGGAACAGCGTTCCATGCGCCTTGGTGTTTAGTCATGCCGGCCACATGACCACGGAAACATCTTCGGACAGCGCTGGCTCTTCGGCTTTGAAACGGAGATGAGCACCGCAATCCTAGAGTCGGACTCGACTGGCTTTCGAGCAAGGGGAACCTTTACCTTTTTATTTGTTTGCTAATGATATTTAGCTTCCCCAGCTGCCTTGCCGGGAGCCACACGATATGCATGAAAGAGCCTCATGCGGCTCCCGAGCCACAGTTTGGCCGCCCCTGATCTAGACCATGTAATATAGGGAAATCGCCATCTTGGATCTTTTTATCTACACTGAAAATGTTACCAATGTTATATACGGATTTTAATGTTTGCATTTTATGACATTATGTCCTGTACTTCACCCAGAGCCCGGAGTAAGCCAGGATGGGATGATTAATAAATCATCATGTGTCAAGAGACAATGGGGAAGAGCCCCCAAATTGAGAACTAAGATAATGGAGGATTTTAAATATGGCACCTTTAAGAATAACTTGGCTATCGAAGGCCCCGGTGACACGGAGCATTAGGTACGCTAGAGAGACAGAAGATAGGCGGATTTTCTGGGCGCGATCTCACCGCCACATCTGGGAAGTGTAGAGCTCCCGTGGCTCACCCGAGGCGTCACTCCGAAAATGAGCTGTAAAAAACTAGTACCTCCCAGGTACTAGTTTCCGGAAACCACGGGGCAAGGGCGGGCGTCAGATCACGTTTCCGGTGTTAGCTCGTGGCATCCAGTGCCCACCCATGTCCCGTCGCGAAAAGTTTTATTTTTGTCAAGTCTCCACGGGTGCGCACAAGCACCCAACGGAGCATGCGAACACTTGGATTTTAAAAAAACAACACAACCCCCACGGCGCCACTTTTTTGCCGCGCCACAGGAGTGAGGTATGATCGGCATCTCCCCCCAACCACGGGACGTCGGATGGGACGTTTGATCCGGCTGCCGCGCGGTAGTTCGCTCCGGGGCAAACAGCCACGCCTCCCCCCCGCAATATCCGGCCCGTGTGACCGGGGCCCTAATTTATGTATAGAATTAGAGTTTAGAGGATTGCGTGTTGACACCATTTCTTTTTACTCATGCTCAGCCTGATGCCTGTAGGACTCTGTGTATGCTTTTTATTCACTGAACTTTCTTTTGAATTGAATGCCTGAAGGTGTATCTCTGTACCCATACCGTAGCTAATTCAGTCCCACTTTCCAAGGCGTGGCGAAGCAGTGGCTGAGCTCACCATCTCCCAAAGTATGAGTGTGTGATAGATTGTCCTTGTGTTAGCTAGTATGAGCATACTAATGGCCTAATTGCATACGCGCGAGAGTTCTTAGGGAACTCAAATGGGAGATAGTTGATCTACCAACCCATATATGTAGCCTATCACTAAATTCAGCTGCCATACCAGAAGACTGGAAAGTAGCAAATGTTACATGAATTTTTAAAAAGGGGTCCAGAGGGAAACCAGGAAACTTCAGGCCAGTCAGCCTAACATCTATGTCAGGCAAATTAGTATAAACTGTAATCAAAAATAGAATTATTAGGCACATAGAGGGACAAAGCCTGCTGAGCAAAAATCAGCATGACTTCTGCAAAGGGAAGTGCTGACTCACCAACCTTTTGGAGTTCTTTGAGAAAGTGAACAAGCATGTAGACAACGGTGGCCCAGTAGACATTATATATTTGGACTTACAAAAGGCTTTTGACAAGGTACCTCACCAAAGACTCCTGAGTAAACTTAGCAACCATGGGATAAGAGGACGAGTTCTCTTATGGATTAAAATGACAGGAAGCAAAGAGTAGAAATAAAGGGACAGTTCTCACAATGGAGGGAAGTAAGCAGTGGAGTCCCACAAGGATCAATATTGGGGCCAGTACTATTTAATGTATTCATAAACGATCTGGAACTAGGAGTGAGTAATGTAGTGGCCAAGTTTGCAGATGACACAAAACTATTCAGGATGGTGAAAACCAAGGCTGATTGTGAAGAGCTACAAGAGGATCTCCTCAAACTGAGTGGGCAACAGTGTGGCAAACAAAATTCAGTGTTGTTAAGTGTAAAGTGAGACAAAGAATCCCAGCTTCATGTATAGGTGTTGGGTATTACAAGTTGAAAACACTCAGTATATCTGGGGTTAAATGTTTGTTTATGTTACTCACAGGAAGTCACGTTTTTTTCATGTAACCAATGTTCTTTAGCTGTAGAATGCCCGGGAATTTTCTCCCTGATCTAGGAATTTGATTGGGACTAAAGTGCCAAGGTGTATTACCATTTTATGGCTTCTCTTCCCGTCTTTGTTTGGCGTTCTGAAGAAGAAGAAGAAGAAGAGTAGCCATAATCTCTCTCTTCTAGTTTTGTCTAGTAAGGATGTAGCCGATTTTGCTCTGTTGTTATTTTCATCCCAGTTACCCTTCCCGTGCTAGAATTTAGTAAAAACTTTATATTTTAAGCACACATGGACTCTGAGTCTGAATTATTTTACTCCGGCTCTGCTGGACTATCTCATCTCTGCTAAATACTATTTTTTCAATATCTCACTATCACTCAACAATAGGCTAATGAGGTCTGAACTTGCTGAGACTGAGTGGGGAAAGATCTCAGGGTCTTAGTGGACAGTTCAATGAAAGTGTCAGCCCAGTGTACTGCAGCAGTGAAAAAAAGGCAAACTCTATGTTAGGGATTATTAGGAAAGGATTGAAAATAAAATGGTCAATATTATAATGCCCCTGTATAGATCCATGGTGCGGCCTCATTTGGAATACTGTGTACGGTTCTGTTCACTGTATCTCAAAAAAGACACTGCAGAGTTGGGAAAAGTACAGAGGAGGGCGACCGAAATGATTAAGGGGTTGGAGCACCTTCCCTGTGAGGAAAGGCTGAAGAGTCTGGGACTTTTCAGTTTAGAAAAGAGATGACTAAGGGGAGACATGAGAGAGGTTTATAAATAGGAATGGGCACGAACCAGCTGACAAACTAAAGTTCGTCATGAATTTTGGATTGTTCGTGGTTCATGAAGAAATGTTCGCAAACTGAAGAACCAGGGTGAACTTTCATAAATGTTGATGCATTTAATGGTGGTTTGTGAAGAACAGAAAACCAGGGTTTAAGCCCCAGATTTCTGCTCTTCACAAAAAAACCCAGCTGTTTGGTTTAAATGGCCCCCTGCTTTATGCTCCATCTGAAACGCATCAGGGAGCAAAAAGCAGAGGTTGAAACTTTAAATGGCTCACAAACCAGCACAAGCTGAACCACAAAAATGCAGTTCGTGCCCATTCTTCTTCATAAAATTATGCATGGGGTGGAGAGAGTTGGCAAAGACAATTTTTCTCCCTCTCCTAAAATACGAGAACTCGAGAGCATCCAGTGAAACTGATGGACAATAGGTTCAGGATGGACAAAAGGGAATATTTCTTTACACAGCGAGCAAAATGCGAGAGGCAGCAAAGAGGTGGAACTTTTAAATGGCAACATGGTAAAGAGTGCTAGAAATACTGATCCTTTTAGCAGGAGATTTGTGGGTGGCAGTGGAGAATACCCAGAGAGAAGCTGGTAGATCAAGGATAAAGGAAAGAGGGGTTTATTGGGCGGAGATAAGACTAACTGAACATCTGATCCCGCTACCAATCCATTAAAACATCCTACTAGAATTATCTCAGGACCTGGTGGTATATTCCTGTGTAACGTATCATTAACAACTTGAACCACATTTTGCCAAAATACATTTAAGTTTTGGACATATCCAGAACACATGTATCAAATCTGCATGAGAATTAACATGGGTATCTTTCATTTGATGCATCCACTGAAACGCTCCATCACGAGTTAGCAATGCGAACATCAACCACACAAACAGTACGGCAGACCTAGAGCTGTTTTATGGCTCCTGCTTTGTTACCACATATTGTGTTACTTGAAGGGAGAGTTTCCAAGATACACCCAAGAGATAACCATAGTGATATTTGCATAACTGGTTTTAATGGCTGTTATTTTAATGACTTTATGTGTTAGGGTTTTAGCCTTTATGTTGTAAGCGGCCTCCAGGGGTCTCTGAAAAGACGGCATATGAATGTTTTATATAAATAACTAGCTCTTCACAAAATCAGCTTTTGGTAAGGGCTCTGGGCTGAGTGCAGAGATTGTGATCTGCTGCCTGTCAGTTTTGCTGACTGAAGGGGGGGTCCCCAGTCGTCCCCCCTCCACATACTGCAGCCGACTGAGTTCCCTGAAATGCTGATGAGGAGGGTCAGGATGTGGGAGTTTGAAGTGGGAGGAGGGAATGCATAGAAATCTCTCCCCCTTCCACTGGCGGAAAATGATCTTTGGATCCAACCCTAGTAGAGTAAGTCAGCAACAACACTGTAGCTATTTTTTTGAGGGGGTGGGGAGTAAAAGCATGGCTTCCTTGGGAATTCATGCCTCAAATAAAATTCAGACTGGGGGTTTCCAGCTCAATCTCTTAGGACTCAAACGGGTGGAAGATCATGCACCTCAATGCAAATTGCTGGGTGCTGCAACTTCAATTTGCCTTGGGGCCGTGTAAGAAAGGGAGAAGGTATTTAACCCTTCAGCCTCCACAGTTTCGGCATCTGAAACCAAGCTCGCTGCTCTGTTATGGGCATTTTAATAGAGAAAATAAACATTTATTTTATCTTTTTTAAAATGCTAGCAACAATGCAGAAGGCTAGAGTTTGAAAATTAAAACCAAGTGGAGGCTATATGGGCTCAGTCCTGCCTTACTTAAGAACTTATTAAAACCCACTCCCCTGAGACAAAGCCAGAAGGGGTTAATCCTTCAGACTTCACTAAGTGAGCCTGCAATTTGCAGTTTATCAGAGAGTGGAACAAGATACCTGATCATCCTCTTATCAAATTATGCCCTCAGCTACTCCATTACGTCACACCTCCAACTTTTTGCCTTCTGTCTGCTGAGATAAAAATTACCCCAATCTACTTTCCAGGAGAGGCCATAGCTCAGTGGCAGAGCACCTGCTTTTTCTGCAGAAGGTCCCAGGTTCAATCCCTGTCTAGTTAAAAGGGTCAGGTGGCAGATACCATCGAAGGCCGTCACCTGAGACCCCAGAGAACCTTTGCCAGTCGAAGGATACAGTCCTGACTTCGATAGGCTGCAGGTCTGTCTCTGTCAAAGGCAGCTTCGTGCACTGATGTATTTATGCACAAGAAGTTGCTGAATGAGGCTGAAACCGAAAGGAGGTGAACTAAAATGAAAACGCTTTATAAAATAATAAACAGAAATAGGTTTTATTTTTCTGTAAAAAGGCAAGGCGCTCTTAAGCACACAGTATAAAGAAGTGGCAATAAAGTTGCTTACACAAGCCTGGCTGTGAGAAATGAAGGGGTGCCAAAGCATTTACCGTATTGCCTACCCTTGCATTCATAAATCAAACCGGCTCCTTGTCCTCATTTGTGGGTTTTTAAAAATATATATGCATTTAAAAAAAAATTATTTTTTTTTACTGCCCTTCTAGATTTTCACCCTTCAGGGGAAAGCAGTCTGACTCGAGTAGAGTGAGTCAATATTTTCATGGAGAAATTCTCCGACAAGAAAAAAAAAAGATCTCACAAATAGCTGTAACACTTGTGAAAACATCTTCTGCTAGTCTGCCCAGAAGCATTAGTTATGTATTGGCACCATGTATCCGTTGTCACAACTTTCTACATGAAAACATCATAGTGGTTACACTCCAGAATGGTTTGTCCTCCAAAGAGATATTTTGAGATATTGTGTCACCTCAGGCAAGAACTGCCTCTTGGGCATGCGCTGTTGCCAGGTGGATCCACAAGGGGAGGCTGGTCACTTCCTATGCCACAAGGAAGCTTGAAAACTCCTGTGGTGCATCCACACCCCCAACACTGCACTGTCTCGAGCTGTTGCTTGGGTGGCTCAGCCAGAGAAATCCCTCTGCCACTACTGCATTTATAACTGTCGTGCAGGATTTCATGCTTTTATTGTTCTGTGCCCCACAAACAGTGACCTCACTGTTCAGGGACCAAGTTCATTCGTGGAAAGGGCCTCATGGTCTGGAAAACCCCTCTGACGTAGGCCGAACCCTCTCTGGCAGACTTTGCTTGCATCTGGCTCACCTCAGTTCAGACAGGAGAACTGAACACTCAGGACTGAATTTTTGTACGGAGATTTCCAAGTAACTCACCCCCTCCAACGCTTCCTCAAGGTTCCCCAACCTGTTTATTACAATATGTCACATAAAAATTAGCCCTGACCTGGATAGATCAGGGTAGGCTGATCTTGTCAAATCCCAGAAGCTAAGCAGGGTCAGCCCTGGTTAGGACTTGGACGGAAAACCACCAGGGTCCTGACGCAGAGCCAGGGAAGGCCAAACCTGCTGGGCCCATAACCTGTTGGGAGTTACAGTTAGTTAGTCCAGTAGCCCTTCACAACCTAGCAGAGTGCACCTTGGCTACACGCAGCAGAAGCATGCTGAGCCCATAACCTGTTGGGAGTTACTGGTTAGTTAGTCCAATACCCCTTCTCAGCTTGGCTACATGCAGTAGAAGCCCTTTGTTCTCAGTGTGCTAGCAGAGTTACAAAGTTACACAGAGCCATTTTATAGTTTCAAGACTAATAATAGTCATTTTATTAGGAACTACATTCTAGATAGTGAAGCTTAAGAGACAGAGACAGAACTAACTTAAACTACCTTGGATGAGACTGGATGCAAAGAGGTATTCAGCCTCCATCGTGCACATGTGCGAGAGAAGAGAGTGTGTGAGAGAGGAGAAGGAAAGCAATTTCCCTGTAATCTATCAGTCTATTTCAAAGAACAGTGACAGGAGAGTAAACAGGAAGAAAACCCAGTTTGCCTGTCATCTCACTGACTTGTTTGCAACCGCCCCTTGGAGGCTGAGGCTTGAGACAGCATCTAGGCCAGAGCATCTGTTACGAGGGCCGGATTTGACATAAATGTCACTTTGTCGGGCCAGGCCATGCGTGCCATGAAACATTATGCTATGTACCAGAGATATTAACTGTATAAAGGACAGCAGCTGGTAAGCTCCATGTTGGTGTGTCCTCACTGCAAGGCCTCATGGGCTGGGAGGGGTTGCAAAGGAAAACCCATATGGACTGACTGGAGAGCCAGTGGTGCTGCAGTGGGCAGATGCTCCCATGCTGCTTGACTGTCGCAGATGAGGTTGTTCCATCATGCTCCGCCCAATTCACCCTGAGCAGTCTCCTGTTCCCTCCCTTGCACTAGTTGCTCGCAGGCTGCATAAGAGCCCTGGATGGGCTGGTTCTGGCCCCTGGGCCCTATGTTTGACTCCCCTGGTCTAGGCCTTCTCTTCTAACAAAACCACCTCTGAATGTGGCTTGTCTTGAAAACCCTAAGTCAGCTACAACTTGATGGCAAAACCCCCCCAAAAAACATTCAAAGTCTTCAGGGTATGTTAATGGCTGCTCTGAGTTGGCATTCAGAGAAGAAATCAGACTAAAAGTGCCATTAATAGATATGTTAGGTCTGCCCCCCTCCTTTCCTTTCCAACGTTCAAGCTGAATTTTCTGTCTCTGGCCTGTGCCAAACACATCATTTTCCAGGAGAGGAAAGCCTCCCCACAGGAAAGAAATGCATGCACTCTCATGTATAGTCAGTGGGAATCTTCATCTAGCTGTCCAGCCAGCACAAAGTAAAACAAACACTTGCAGGGGCTCACAGCAGCTGACGTACATGTTTTGTTTTGGTGCAAATATCTCTGTATGAAGAGGCCCCTCCAACCTGAAACTGGTTGATAACTCTGTGGGCCACCTCACATCGTGTTCTACATCTGCTGAAAGAATGTACATGTGCAGTCTTGAGGAATATGCAAGGGCCCATTGAAAACCTTACCTCCACTGGTCTTCTCAGACTGCTGTTGTTGCTGCTCTTCAGTCGCACAGTTGAGTCCGACTCTTCGCGACCGGATAGCCAAAATATCCCTGCATCCAGGGGACTGCCAAACATAATGATGTGCTCTTCCTGTTCGGAGTGGCACATTAGTGTATTTGATATTCAACCTTTGGAAGGCATCGAATTTCACAAAAGAATACCAGATAATTTTCTTCTCCTTCCTCCCCCCCCCCCCATAGATATCAAGATGCCTATGAAGAATATCAAGTGCAGAGTAAGATGTCTTCTTCGCTAATTCTAAAACAGCACTTAGGCCACCATCCTAAGGAAATTTTCCTTGGAGTAAGCCTCATGTCAAGCTCGTGCCTCGCTTGTCATGGGTTGTTTTCCATGTTCTGTTACATCAAGGGTTAACTCCTTTCCTCCTCTCTGGTTTTCCCCACTGCTTTCATTTATTTTATTTTTATTTATTTATTTACTTAAATTTCTACTCTGCCCTCCCCACGAATGGGCTCAGGGTGGCTAACAATGGAGCACCAAGTGCCAATACATAAAACCAATTAAAACTGGACAAGGGAGCAGTGGCGCAGGCGGTAAAACGGCTGCAGTGACATCAATGAACAGCCACTATGGCCGTTTAAGACCCACCGCGGCCGGGGTGAGCTCCCGGCCCTAGTCCTAGCTCCAGCACACCCAGTGGTTCGAAAGCAGTAAAATATAGCAAGTAGATAAATGGGTACCTGCCCTTAGGTGGCAGGGGGCACCCTCCTCCGTGTGAGGTGTGTGACGGCGGCGGAATGGCAGAGTGGCGAAGCGGCGAAACGACGGAGCGGTGGCGAGGTTGGCGAGGCGATCCCTGGTGGCCAGTAAGCGCAACATCGAAGTGGCAAGACCTGACGACGGCGGAGGCAGAGTCACGGAGGGACGCGGTGACGTGGAGGCGCAGGCGCGGCGGAGCCGGAAATGGACGTTGGCCGGGCTGTGGCTAAGTTAAAACACTTCTTCAGTATTTACTGGGTTAATGATGTTTGTTAAGTCACGTGTTTGTTTGTATCCAATCTGTTTAGAGAGTCAGAAAGCCTGGTAACTTCAGATCTAGTTTGTTGTTCTGATTGGAGACCAGAGTGCCAAGTATTAGCATTTTATGGTTCTTTGTTCTGAGCAAGAAGAAGCAGCTCCTCTTCTGCCATTTTCAGTCTAGCTGTAAGGATGTAGGAATATTAGCTCTTTGTTATTTTACATCCTGTGTACCTTTTCCCCATGCTAGGTTGTAGTAAACTGTTATTCTTTTAAACACACCATGGACTCTGCCTCTTTAATACTCTGCTGATTTACTTTAAAATTAAGAATACCTAACAAGGCGCAGGCGCGGCGGAGCCAGAAATGGACGTTGGCCGGGCTGTGGCTGACACGGGCCGCGTGCCAGGAGACCGCCAAGCTGGAGGACCTGCTCCTGAACACCAGGGACGGGACGCCAACCCCGAAGACCGCCTAGAGGAAGAAGCCGGAGCCGGAGAACAAAATGCCCTGACACCTGGGTGCCGGTAGGCAGCCCCACCCCCGTGTACTATGTGGCCTTAGATAGGGAATTGTATTTGGAACTTGCCTGTAAACCGCTCAGAGACCCTTCGGGGTCAGAGCGGTGTATAAATCAAATGTATAAATCGAATGTATGTATAAAACAGAATAAATAACCAAACATTACATAAAGTGCTCAGTGCTGTTACTCTTAAATTTAAACAAGATGGCATCGAGTAGATGTTGCCTCCATCCCAGTACAACGGTACCGATCCACCGCGGCACTGAAGTGCGATCGTCATAGGGCCACTCTGTTCCCAGTTATCAGCCGGGTTCGGTGGTAGTAGTGGCCGCTCCTAATCGAAAGCCTGGTGGAAGAGCTCCGTCTTACAGGCCTTGCGGAACTGTACAAGGTCCCACAGGGCCCTGATCTCCTCTGGGAGCTCATTCCACCAGGTAGGAGCCGCCACTGAATAGGCCCTGGCCCTGGTTGCAGCAAGCCGGGCCTCCCTAGGGCCTGGGATCACTAAGCGATGTTGTGCTCTTTGGGGTATTTATGGAGAAAGGCGGTCCCTCAGGTATGTCAGACTCTGGCCATATAGGGCTTTAAAGGTAAGAACCAGCACTTAGAAGCAAACCCGGTACGCTATTGGCAGCCAGTGCAGCGCTTTCAGCACAGGCCGGATGTGCTCCCATCCACCATGGATGACACTAGATCCGCTGCCTGACTGGAGGCTGCGTCATCGGCATGGACGTTAAAGTCACCCAGGACCAACAGTCTAGGGTGCTCCAGTGCCCAGCCTGATACGGCCTCCATCAGGGACAGCAGGCTACTGGCCAGTGCGTTAGGTGGCCGGTACACCAGGCAGATTGCCAAACTCTCCTTGGCCTCCAGCACCAGACCAACACACTCCATGCCCATGATCTCCAATGGTAGGAGCACCCTGAAGGAGTAAGCCTCCCGAATGAAAATCGCCACTCCCCCCCGCCCCCTAGTCCATGATTGGTGAAGGACCAAGAACCCAGGCAGCAGCAGAAGAGGACAGATGAATCTCCCCCAGGGAGAGCGTTGCAGGATTTTGGTGCCACCACTGAGAAAGCGCTCTCACAGGTTGCCAAAGGCAGGGGGAACCGGAAGCATGACCTCCAAATATGACCACAGTGTAGCAATTAGCAGTGTTTGGCTTCTAGAATCCAGCTAATAAGTTGTGAAGACCTTGGGTTGTTATTCGAGAGTCAACATGGAATGTTTTCTTCAAGAGTTGATAAGTAGTAATGCAAGTGACAGTTTTGAGTGTAACGGTTTATTATGATTTTTTTAAGCTATATTTATAATAGAATGAGTACCTTCTTCCTTCTAGTGATAAGAATTGTGATTGCTACATGTGCAGATAAAGCAAATATTGTGAAACGAACGTCTTACATTGCGCAGCATTCGTTAGCGTGTAAGCGATAATAGAAAAGAGTTTTCTACAGAACTACTACAGTAAATAATTTTGCAACGTAAAAAGGTAAAGGTTCCCTTGCTCGAAAGCCGGTCGAATCCGACTCTAGGGTTGCGGTGTTCATCTCCGTTTCAAAGCCGAAGAGCCAGCGCTGTCCGAAGACGTTTCCGTGGTCATGTGGCCGGCATGACTAAACACCAAGGCGCACGGAACACTGTTACCTTCCCACTGAAGTGGTACCTATTTATCTACTTGCAATTTCTTGCTTTCGAACTGCTAGGTTGGCAGGAGCTGGAACTAGAGATGGGAGCTCACTCCGTCATGCGGCACCTGGGTCTCGAACTCCTGAACTACCGACCTTCCACAGCGTGCAGTTCAGCGTCTTAACCACTTGAGCCACCGCAGCTCCTTATAGGAGGAAAAGCAGGAAAGCAGGGTATAAATGAAATGAATGAATGAATAAATAAATATACAGAAATTGGCAGTTTAAGGTTTTTTTATGTTTACCCTTACTTGGTAAACTAGGGCCCCGGTCACATGGGAGGTTTTGGCCCGAAAGAGGGACGGATCAGGGGCGCAGCAAACGGACGCAATCACACCGCAACATCTGAGAAGCGGCGCGCACCCGTCCCCGATCCGTCCCTTCAGGCCAAAAACGCGCATTTTAAAAACCCCTAGGAAAGAGTAGCACCTACCTGAAATGCCGCAGCAAGCGTGGCCGTGGGATCGCCGGCACACCCGTCTTGCGGAGCATTCGAGGCTCCCGGCCGAACTGCGCATGCGCACACATGCGCAGCTGGCTGCCTCGCTCTCCCTTTCGTGGCTGCTCCCCCTCCCCGCATCTGATCATGCCGGGGAGCAACTGCGCAGCGGCTTAGGGGATCTGTCTGATCTCGTGTCTCTTTTGGTGCAGCTCTAAAAAGCCGCACTTTGGCCTTTCCCCTGTGTGACCGGGGCCTAGGGTTGCCATGTTTGGGTTGGAAAATACCTGGGGGCTTTGGGGGTGGATCAGGGAGAGGGTGGGATTTGGGGAGGGGAGGGGCCTCAGCATGGTACAATGCCATGGAGTCCACCCTTCAAAGCAGTCATTTTCTCCAGGGGAGCTGATCTCTGTCAGCTGGAGATCCCTTGTAAAAGCGGGAGATCTCCAGGTCCCACCTGGAAGCTATTAAAGGGAGAGGGCTTTTTCGGTCTCCAGGCAGCTGGCAACCATGACTCTCCATGGAGCACCCAGTTTTTTCTTCCTGGGGAGAAAGTTCCTCTGGGGAAGCCTGCAAGAAGCCCCAGGAGAACTTTCCACCCCAGAAGCGTCCTGCCTCTCCCTCCCACCGCCACTTCCCATTGCATCGCCCCCCCTTTCTTTCCTGGGGATCAAGGCTTGGGAGATGCCAACCCGGGCTGATGAATCGGCCGCCGACTGTCTCCCGCGATTGATGTCCTTTCCGCACCTGACGGCAACGGCGAGGTCGATTTGGCAAGGCAAATATATCGTCCTTCCTGACTCCGAGAGGCAGCCGGGGGTGGGAGGGGGGGGGGGGCGCACGTGAGCGCAAGCTGCGGACGGAAAGCAAACACAACGCCCGTCCCTGCGTCTTGTAAACATCTCAGGTCGTAAAAGTGTCAGCACGCCGTATTTCTCGCCGGGATCCTCTCCCCCCCATTTTATTAGTTGAGCGCTTCCCCCCCACCGGGTTCGGGTGTTCCAGGAGAGCCTCCCATAGGTGTAATCTTCGTCGGGGCATCAGCCCTCCCCCCGAAATTTTCAGGAAGGTGCTCAGCTTCCCCCGGCCCGGGGAAGGCTGAGCACCTTCCTGAAAATTTCGGTGGGGGCTGACGCCCCGACGCCCCCACGCAGATTACGCCTATGGATTTGGGTTTCTGTTATCTGTGTTTGGATGTAACATGCATTTCTACCCAATGTCCACCTAACTTTTGGAGAATCCTACATGCAATAAGAAAACAGGAATTCTAAGGAAAACTACAATAATTTTAATAAACTTAGCAACATTTCTTAGAGATACTTTGTACATATCTAGCTACAAGCGGCTTCCCATAATGAGTCAACCAAACTCTTTGAAGCACCCCATACAAATATCATTGGAAAAGCACTATTGTTGGATGGTTGAGTACAAGTTTTGACACAAACCATCCCAGATCCAATCTCCAGCATCTCAAGAGTAGAGTTTCTGCCTGAAACCTTGAAGAAAGGCTGCAAGCTAAACTTCATAATATACAGCTAGATGGACTAATTTGCTAAGCCAGTTTCTGAGAGGTGGGGTAGCACCATAATGAGGAGACTGAAGAATCTAGAATCTCTAGCATGAATCTTGAACACATGAAGCTGCCTTATACTGAATCAGACTATCAGTCCATCAAAGTCAGTCTTGTCTACTCAGACTGGCAGTGGCTCTCCAGGGTCTCAGGCAGAGGTCTTTCACATCACCTATTACCTGATTCTTTTCAACTGGATATACCAGGGTTTGAACCACAGACCTTCTGCATGCCAAGCAGTAGCTCTCCCACTGATCCACAGCCCCTCCACCTTCCATCTTCCACAAAATCACTAGTTTCACAAAGACCCTTCCCATCAGGAGTGAAGTTGTGACTCGATAGTAGAGCACCAGCTTTGCACATGCAGAAGATCCCAGGTTCAATCCCTGACCCAGCTAAAAGGATCAGGTAGTGCATGATATGAAGATCCTGGAGACTTGCTGCCAATTAGAGTAGATAATACTGACCTTGATAGAGCAAAGGTCTAACTCAGTATGCACTGTATGAATAACACAGTGCTTGCTTGCTTTCTGAACTTTGTGTACTGTGTTATTAGTAGTGTTTTGCTAACTCAGTATGCAACAGCTTTGTATGGTCAGTGGTGGAATAGCACTATGTGAGGGATTACAAGACTCAGGGGTCTTTTCGGGCCGGAGCCCTCCGGAGCGCTGCTCCAGCAGCCCACGTGGTGGCAAGCCCCACCCCCGGATCCCTGGAGCCCGCGCGGGAGCACTGTGGAGGGCTCCCCTTCCTTTCCGGCGCTGTTTTCTGCCGGTCCTTCCGTCTCTGGGTCCTGCACCACCTCCTCCTGCCCCATGTGCGTCCACCCTGCTCGTCCTCCATTGCCGCCATGATGCTGCTGGCTCACGCTCTCCGCCCGGCCGTGGCCGCTTTAGCTCTCCGGCCCGTCCAAGTGCAGCTGTGTCGGGGCGCACCTCTCTTGCCAGCTGCCCTGGCCCCTGCCGCGGCCACCCGTCCCTTCACCCGCTCACTGTGGCTGCTGTGCGGCGACGGACCAGGCCGGAGCGGCCTCCTGCGCAGATCCCGGGCCTCGCCCTCCCTGGCCTGTACCTCCGGAGGGCTCCACACCGAGGGTGAGTGCAACCGAGGGGTCCGGGCACGCACGTGTGGGCTTTGGAGAGGCCCCGTGGTGGAGCGGCCTTTGGCGCGCCGGCTGGGGGTGAGGGTGGGGAGCGCTTACTCGCGAGGGGGTCCGCTAGCTTTCTAGCAGGGCTGCCTACCAAGGAAACGTGGGCCAGAAGGATCTGCAGTGGTAGAGGCTAGGCACGAGGAGAGCCGGGTTCACTCCTGCACGGGCTGGGAGACGCCGCAACGGGGCTCTCCTGCGTTCCCAGCTGCAGCGCTCCTGCATGGGCTGGGACACATGGCGGCCGCCCGTCCCTTCACCCGCTCGCTTTGGCTGCTGTGCGGCGACGGGACGGGACGGAGCGGCCTCCTGCGTGAGTCCTGGGCCTCGCCCTACCTGGCCTGTACCTCCGGAGGGCTCCACACTGAGGGTGAGCGCAGCCAAGGGGGCCTGGCGCGCACGCGTGGGCTTTGGAGAGCCCCTGTGGTGGAACCATCTCTTTGCCATCTTTCCCTCCTTTTTCTTTCTTCTCTTTCACTTCCCTTCTCTTCCTTCCTCTCTTTTCCTCCTTTCCTTCTCTCCTTTCTCTCTTTCCTTCCTTCTTTCCTTCTCTCTTTCTTTCTTTCCCGCCTTCTTCTCTTTTTTCCTCCATTTCCTGTTTCCCTCCTTCTTCCCTTCTCTTTCTTTCCCTCCTTTCCTTCTGTTTCTTTCCCTCTTTCCTTCCTTCTTTCCTTCTCACTACTCTCTCTTTCCTTCTGTCTTTCGTCCTGTGGCCCAACTCTAGTGAGAAGGGGTTTAAAGTTTAAACCCCTTCTCTCTTCGC
This sequence comes from Gekko japonicus, assembly GCF_001447785.1. Lineage (NCBI taxonomy): Eukaryota > Metazoa > Chordata > Lepidosauria > Squamata > Gekkonidae > Gekko > Gekko japonicus. The sequence continues at coordinate 942,309 of NW_015166435.1, read as the reverse complement.
TCCCCCCCTGGGGAAGGGAAGGGGAGGGGAGGCTTTTGAAGATGCCTCCCCCCCTTTTGCTTCCCCTTCTGCCATCACTTCCGGTGATGTCAGGGGGCGTGGCATATGCTAATAGCCCAGTACTCATTAGCATATCGTATGCTAATGAGCTCCTGCAGCTCTTTTTCTAGGAAAAGACCCCTGACAAGACTTGAAGACTTGAATGTGTTATCAAAATGGGCACTATTATCACTTTATGACTATGAGATCTTCCTATACGGCACTCTCCCCAAATCAGAGGTGGAACTTGGTTGTGAGCTGCCTCTAACCAGTCTCTGGAAAGGCAGCATAAAAACGTCTTAAATTGTCTCTTTTCCAGCAGTAGCCATAGCCCACATGTAATGCTGGAATCAGCTCACATAATGAAGATACCTGCTGCATTTCATTCCTTGTAGAAGGAATCTAGCTCCAAAGTTTAGCGTAACTAGGCAGGCAGATTTTTCACCTCTAGTCTTCAGTTTCTCTACCTGATGCAACACTCTGATAGTTTTTGCTGCCAAGATAAGGGAAGAGAGGATAGAGGAAGGAACCACCCTGCCAAACTATCACCATGTCAACTGTTAAAAGCTCTCTGGCGGGTAGAGCAGGCATTTTTTGACAGATGGCAGTGATAAACAGTACCCAGCGAGGGGGGGGGGGGGGCTATACCTGAAGCACTAATGATGGAGAAACAAACCGCCAGAAACAAGTGATCGGCTCAATGTGCTTGCAAGAGGAACCACCAATCGGGCTTCATCAGAAACAAACAGCAGACACCCCTGAACAAGGGCTTTAGTCCACATTGACAGGTCTTCAGAGGAACCCACTGTTTTAAACTGAAATTGTATGTATTTCAGTGATGTTACCCACAAATAATAAATAAATAATCTGTCCTTCCCAACTATGCATGTGTGGGCAGGAAAATGACAGAAGAATGTTAAAGGCACGGGAATCTGAACCCCCAATAAGTACCTTCACAAGGAACTTGAGTTGCCAACCTCCAGGTAGAGCCTACAGTTCTCCCAGAATTACTATTCATCTTCTGCCTAAAGAGATGAGCCCCCTTGGATAAAATGACAGGTTCATAGGGCAGACTGTGTTTCTAGGAGAAATCCCTCCCCAAATTGCCACTTCTGGTAGCATAGGGTTTTATTTTGTTTTTTAATTAAACACCTGGCATGTAATTCCAGTGGCTCACTAACTCTGCATATATATTATGACTCTATATACTGAATATGCATGGGGGAGCAGCAAAATCATTGTGCCAGGCCCTGCCTCCCTGCATATGTTTAGCACATATCCTAAACAGACTTAGGCATTTACGCCACACATGCATCAGCTCTGTCCATCTGATTTTCAAGAAAGCCTGCACCTATGAACTTTGAACATGTATTCAACATGCACAGCTATGTCATGGATGCAGGGCTCCACTGTTTGATGGTTACTGTCAGACAGTGGAAATGCCTTGGTACTGGGATCATTTTGGAAGGGAGAAATAGTGAGAAATCATGATGAGCTTAATCAAACTGCCAAGGCTTGTTTACATATGCAAATCTTTTTATATGCTATTCATCAGATGATCAACTGTCAGTTAATACTGTGAATAATGATCCATTTATTAGTAACCAGATTTCTTTTTTTAAAAAAACCCCCAATGTTTTAATGTACTTTGGAACTAGAAAAGGACATGTGACTTTGGAAGATATGGGAGTCATTGTAAACACACATTCTCTCTCTCTCTCTCTCTCTCTCTCACACACACACACACACACACACACACACACACAGAAGGCTATTTTAGGCCTAATAAGAAAAAAATAAAATAATGTGAAGAGAGAAATTTATTAGATTAAAATGACTGCCCAAAAGATATGAATTATTTAGCCTAATATCCTGAAACTACCAGCCTCTCCATAGTACTTCAATTACTGAGAAATTATCCCTCTCTTTTGTATTAGTGTAAATTCATGTATATTTTATATTTGATCTTTCTAGTTACATTGCTTATAAAATATGCCATAAACAACTTATATGGAAAAGTTTAAACAAAGTCAAAAAAAGAATTTACACAAAAATTGAACCTTAAGTGCACTGCACAAAAAGGTTAAAAATCTACAACTGATTGGAAGCAAATTCTCTACAACTGATTGGAAGCAAATTATCTTTCATGATAATTCATTTGTACTTTGGGTGCAACAAAATGGCAACAAACAAAAAATCCTTGAAATTAATATGAAATCAGTGAAATTTCATTTGTTTAAATACCTGGACACATTTATTTTAGGAATGAGAACATTTCCCCCATTCTGTTTCTTTGCATTCCTGAATTCCACTTTACCTAGGAGACTTTCTAAAGTTAATTCTGGAATAAATAAATAAAATGAGCATGTTATGTAGTGGTAAAAGAAGACCAAAATGAAAGAAAGAAACTGGATACTACTGCAAACTATTATTCCCTTATTCCCTTACTTAAGGGATTATGTCCTCCTTCCCTGTAGAAATGTACTCTAAGCAGCTACATGTACACAGGGCTCCATACAAAATTACACATGCACATAACTCTATGCAAAATTCTGAATTTAAAAAGCAACAACAGAACAATGGAGCATCAATTCCACTTCAGGATCAAGACTAGGTAATTCGGAGCTTCAAAATCTGGGGAGAAATTCAGATGATGGGAATTTTCAGCAGCATTTCTAATTTCTTTCTATTATATCCCACAGAGAACTTTGAATGGTTGGCTGTTGCCCTCAAGTGCAATCCTAAACAGAGCTACTCCCTTCAAAGAGTATTTAGGGCCAGACACCTAGAACAAGGCATACCCGTTCTACTTGCTGCACACAGTGATATAGAGACTGTGTCCAGCAAAACCCTCCCCTATTCTCCTTTTCTGTGTGTGACTGAAAAAATGATCCAGGGTAAGCTCTGGCCATAACACCCAGCAACAGAGTCAACTGGCCAGCAAATCCAGTGAGGCTGCAGAGATTACCTTACTCTAGATCAATGACTGATTGACACTGTCTGATTACTTCTTTAGGGGTATGGCTACAAAAGCTGCACCCATTCCTCAAAATGAGAGGTTCAGAATGGGAAATTTACAACCAATGCTCCCTCTAAGCTGTGGAGTCTTGTGAGCAACAATTCTCCTTTGTGAGTTACTGGCATTAAAGTTGTGAGCAAGCAATTTGGCTACTGCAAAGAATTAGTTTGCTCTGAAGCCATCCTTCCTGAGCTAAGACAAAAATGTGTGAGCAGGATGCTAAAAAAATGTGAGCTAGCTCACACGAACTCAGTTTAGAGGGAACACTGTTTACAACAAAGGAATTTAAACAGCAGTGAAAATAAGACAATGACCTAATCTGGTTTTAGGACTGGAGAAGCTATTAAAAAGCAAAGAGCATCCTTTGTTTTGGCTCTTTTTTCCCCCCTGAGGGCAGCATTGTTGGTTGTACCCTTGATCCAAAGAAGAGGACTCCAAGAGGAAGTCATCTTTAATGACTGTTTAACCTTTCTTTGCAGAAGAACTACTTTGTATGTCAATAAGAAGAACCCGTCCCAATTTCTACTCCTTTTATCCTCTTTATCACTTGAATAAACCTCTTTTCTTTTTACATGAGTTTGGCTACTGTTTTTTTCTGAACTTTGTACATGCTCTGGAACCACTCAGCCAAGCTACCTTCAAAGACAAAGCAAGTTTAATCTTTGCCGGTAGTTTTCCTCTGTTGCTGTCTCACTCAGTTTGCAATCGGAATCCTGAGAACTGGATTAAACTCAGTGCCCATTTCCCTGACTTCAAGAAGAAAATCTGGGTTTAGTGGCAAGGTAACAAGTGGTTAAAACGCTGAAATGCAGGCTGTGGAAGGCCAGTAGTTCAGCAGTTCGAGACCCGAGTTGCCGCATGACGGAGTGAGCTCCCGTCTCTGGTTCCAGCTCCTGCCAACCTAGCAGTTCGAAAGCAAGAAATTGCAAGTAGATAAATAGGTACCACTTCGGTGGGAAGGTAACAGCGTTCCGTGCACCTTGGTGTTTAGTCATGCCGGCCACATGACCACGGAAACGTCTTCGGACAGCGCTGGCTCTTCAGCGTTGAAACGGAGATGAGCACTGCGACCCTAGAGTCAGACTCGACTGGCTTTCGAGCAAGGGAACCTTTACCTTTACCTAACAAGACTTCACTTTTCATTTCCCTATGTCTTGAAGACTTACAGCATCCCCTCTCCCATTATTTCTGGACTGGAAGACAAAGACCCCTTCTCTGGTCATCACAGATGCTGGCATTTTTCTTTGTTTTGTCATTCTCCTTTGGTGAACTCTGATCAAGGCAATCGCAGGTTTTTGACCAAGTATTTTTGACATTAAAATTAGGAAACAAGGTCTAATGATGCATTTATCATATGTTCATTCATTGCTGCATCAGTGGCAAAGAAGTGCAGAACATCAGCTGGAATGGTGTAGAAGATCTTAAAATAAATAATGTACACTATTGATCTCAATCTCTGCACCAATCCAGATTACGTTTAAATTAATGAGGTAACCCCGTTAGCACATTTCCTATTATAAAATGTGAGAATTAAAAAAAAAAAACACTGCTAGGAAAAAGACAGTGGCAGGTGTGAAAAGATACACTGTGAAAGCAGCTTAGATGATCAGAATCCTGACACCCATTCCAGCCCTTATCCTGAAGCTGTAATGCTACTGATATTAGAATACATTCCCATTTTAGGTAGATTATTTTTGTAATGTGAGAAAGTGTTGGTGTGAAACAGGAATGAAGATATCAATCAAACGACGAGCCGCTTGTTGCATAAATACTTAACATCACTCGCTGCCAAAATTCACTTAAAATGAAATTTGGGTCCCGGAATTCAGACCTCTGCTTTGAAAAGTGTGCAAATCAAAATGTTCCCTGCTTTCTGCAAATGTACCTCATGCTCAACCAGGACTAGAGAACTGTCATCGCTGTCAGTCTTCCATCAACAAGCATTATTTGTTCACGTATAGCACTGATATCCTGCTTTTTATATACATGTAGCACACAAAGCCCTTTCAAATTCCTTCCTCATGCCTAGGGCTGCCAGGCACATGACTGGAATCCTTGGGAGACTTTGGAGGCGGGGCATGGGAAAAAGGATGTCATTGACATAGTATGACACTTCTACCTAAAACCCAGAAGTGACATCACTGGCACTCTAGATATTGGCACAGTCCTAGGGTATCAGTGATGTTACTTCTGGGTGTTAGCAAGAAGTGACATTGATTTGTCAATACTGGGCCCCTTTTCTCCCATCATTAATTTGAGCACCAGCAAGGGGTGCCTTGGTAGGGTTTTGCCTGCATCTGGAACTATCCCCTGGAAGAAGTCCTGGCCTCTAACCCTCCTGACTTCCGGGATTATTCTGAAGAGCTTTGGGGCAGCCTGAGCTTGGGCACATCTGGGAAGCGTAGCGCTCCCGTGGGTCGCCCGAGGCTTCCTGCCGAATACGCACAGCAAAAAACTAGTACCTCGGAGGTACTAGTTTCCGGAAACCGCGAGGCAAGGGCAGGCGTCTGATCCCGTTTCCGGTGGCATCCGGCACCCGCCCATGTCCCCTCGCAAAAAGCTTTTTCCCCCAAGTCTCCATGGATGCGCACAAGCACCCAACGGAGCATGCACATACTTCAATGTACAGGGGGAAAAAACGTTTGCCCTGGAGGAAGGCGAAGAGGCGACTGCTTGTCCAACCGTCCCCAGGAGCTGCACAGAAGGCAGCTCAGAGTCGCCCAGAGCGGCGACCCCCCCCTCCGGGGGACCTGCCTTTCGGTTTCATTGTCAGGACTCAAGCTCCCTCTTCCCCACCCCTTGGCCACGTCCCTTTCTCCCTTCTCCCCCCACCCAGGGGCCTTCTGGGACATGTAGTCCATTTCAGCCGCTTCTTTGCCGCATGGCCATGTAATCGGCACCTCCCCCCTATACACAGGACCTTTACGGGACCTCCAGGAGACGTCTGCTCGCGCAACCATGTGTTATTTTGCCCCGGGGCTAACAGCTATGCTTCCCCCCCGCATTTTCCTGCCCGTGTGACCGGAGTCTCTGTTTAGCAGGGGATACTCTCTGTGTCATTCATGCCAATGAATACCCAGTTAGTTTTGGCATCCCTGTGGAGCAAGGAGAAGGGGTGTCATCACCAGGAGGAGACTTAGGGTGGCTGCAGGGTTTTTATGACCTCCCAGGGCCAACCAGAAAGAACAAGGAAGGGCTGATGGATCTGTTCCTTCATAGCATGTTTCCGTGACATGTACATTACACCAAGTCCTTTGGGAGGTGTTTCATTTGTGTGTTATATAAACAAGACTACAAAGCTGAAACCCAAGTGTGCAAATTATTTAATGCTTTCAAACAGACATGGGAGCAACCACTGATGAGGTGATAAACCACATCTATGTATAAAGTGGAGCTTGCCATTACCAATTTCTTTACTAAGAACTTTATTGATCTCTCTGAATCACACATCATAAATACTGACATTATGTGCCAACACGAATGGAGGAGGGGCAAGGTGGCAGACTTTCTAATTTGATCCAAGCCAAGTAAACACCTCCAAGCCAAGTAAACACCTCCAAGCCAAGAAGATGGGAATAATTTCTTCCTTGGTAATGGTGTGTGCCTACAAATAGAACTACACATTATGGAAAACATGGGAAACTTATCATTATTCTCATGACATCACATTGTGACATTCCATGCCTTCTTTCTACATCACTGCTTGTTGCTGATGAGGAGCAGGAAAAAACAAGACTTTATGGCATCAGGGTATTAATAAATCTTAAAATAAATAAAGATGAATGTAGAAGAAGAAGAGATTGGATTTATACCCCACCCTTCACTCAGAGTGGCTTACAAACTCCTTTCCCTTCCCCTCCCCACAACAGACATGCTATGAGGTAGGTGGGGCTCAGAGAACTCTGACAGAAACTGCTCTTTCAAGGACAGCTCTGACAGAACTATGGCTTGCCCAAGGTCATCCAGCAGCTGCAAGTGGAAGAGTGGGGAATCATACCCGGTTCTCCCAGATTCTCTGCACACTTAACCTCTACACCAGACTGGCTCTAGGCTACCACTACACTAGGCTGCCACTAAACTGGCTCTAGGCTGGCTCACTAGGCTGCCATTTTTGATGACAGATCAGAGTGTCTCAAAACACCCAGTTTCGCCCCAACTTTGGGAAACTGGGATTCAGACCTCTTTCAGGGAAAAGGTCACAATATGGTATCTAGCTTGAAATCTACCCTGGCAAATATCAGTGTTGTCAGTTTCTTTCACCCTTTTAATTTATTTTTTTTCTGAAATGAATATTAGAGTGGCAGGGTGTCCCACTGACGTCTTCTGTACCATTTCCTTCTCTCATCTCTATACCACTTTTCATGCTAAATAAATCCAGCATTAATCTAAGTCTGTGTAAGAACCCTTTGAAATTCATGTAGAATCAATCTTCCTACCTGCTGAGCTTAATTTTAGATTCGAACTCTATCATTAAAAGTATGGGGAGAAAGGGGGCTGGCAAGGTTTGTTCTTTCATCTGGACATTGCATAATAAGTCTCAATTGAAAAGGGAAAAAAAGCAAGCCTATTTTTCTTAGAGTGGAAACTGGTCTCCCCTGACAGCTACTCCTCAGTTATCTGATGTCTGCATATTATATGAAATGTTCAGTATAGTATTAAAGGTTACTAGGCTGTTTTAGAGAACCCTTCCTTCCTTCCTTCCTTCTTCACAAAGATCTAGTCCTGACACTTACCTGGGTGGTAACAGTCTTTGCATGGTAGCGGAACATGCTAGCAACCTTTTTGGCAGGTTGGTTTTTGTGATGTCTGCACATGCGCAGATCTAACATGCACAGATCTCAGAGACAAGGGTGTGTGGGGGTTTTTTTAGGGTGGGAGATAATTTACTCCATTTATTCCCTCAAAGCTGGAATTTCCTGTGAATTATGACTTCCCACAGGGTTGCTGAAACCTGACCTGAAAGTTTTGGTTGGCCCCACTGTGTAGATTTGGCTATCCACACAGACACCAGTTCTTCACAAATAGATACAGTAATGTTGCATAAATCATTAAGTTCTCAAGCCTTCAATCTGAAAAATGCTAGAACCAGGCTTACAAGTACAGGGATTGTTTCAGACTTTGAATCACAAATGTAATATACCTAATACAAAATTGGACTGGTAAAGAGGAAAAAAAGTTATCAAGGCTTTGAACATTTTAGTGTAACAAGCAAACGGCCCACATCATGTATGTCACGTGCATGGTGAAGGAGAGAAGTGTGCCTCCTCCTTTACCACGTGGAAATTGTTCCTAGGATAGTTATCTGAATCAGGGTAGAAATGGGCAATAGGTTTCAAAAACGAAGGAGAAGTGCTGCTTCATTCATTGCTGGCCCCAGGCAGGCTGCCACTGTCTGATTAGAAAACGGCTGAGAGGATGCCTTGGCACAAAACTTGTTACCAGTCCAAACTATGCAAGACTCCTTAAATTATCAGAGGAGGAGGAACCCTCCACAGACATCAACTACATACAGATCACAACACGGGGCCCCAATGCTACCTTGAGATTCAAACAAATAAACAAACAAAAATAAACAGGATGACCTAGTTTGTTTAAGACAATCAGTCCAAAATTTCACGTCCTTAGGGAAGTTACACTGCCTCAGATTAAAGAAGTACGGACACAGGATGCACATGATTAAGAAAGGAACTCTGGATGAGCAAGCAATTAGAAGCAAATGTCTTATATACAGTGGGAAGCAAACATTTTGTGAGATAATGTGCAGACAGCCTGCTCTACCCATTTTCTACTGGTTACTAAAGAATGAAATGTCTAGGGGTTACAGTTCCTTTCATCCTTCCTGAAGGAGGAAGTCAGGTATCTACATCTACTTTGGGAACAACTGATGACTGCAAGTTTTAATCAGTTTGATTAATCAACTGAACTTTTGGACTGATTGTTGGGAGCCAATTTTAATCAGAGAGGGCCAATTTTAAACATTTAAAGACAACACATGTTGTATTTTAAGGTTATTTGGGTCTGGTGTGTTACTGAAACAGGAAATGAAAGAGAAGTATATTTTTAACTTTGTTGTTGTGTGTAGGGTTTGCCACGTCCCTCCTGGCTACTGGTGGGGGTGAGGGGGGCTTCCCAGGAGAAAGAGGAAACCCCAGGCCATGTTGCTGGCTTCTACCATAGATTTTTTGTCCAAATACAAGAGTATCACCCAGATGTTGCTGATGTGATGGTTTCACTTCCTGTGCAATGCTGGCCTTCCTCTTTCTCCTGGTAAGTTTCCCTGTCGGCACTGATCGGCACCTGGGGGGCAAGGCCTGGCAGCGAGGGATCCCTGCTTCCATGGGGGAAGTCTGGCATCCCTAGTATAGAGGCTGTCCCAAAAACAGGGAGAGTACTGAATGGCTGAGGGTCTGACTGAGAGGCTGAAGAGGGTCAGACGTAGGGCTGCCAGATCCCCTGGCGGTGGGGGTTTGCCCGCTCTAGGACCCCCTGGCCTGGATCCGGCCAGTTGGGGGAACACTGCCCCCAAAGTTCCTGGATCATGCCGGGCACATCGCCGGGAGGATGCTCTAGCATTTGGCCTGAAACCTCTATGGTATCCAGTGATGGTATCTAGCATCATCTAGTGATAATGTTACTTTTGGACCAAGAGCTCCCTCCCCCCGCTGGAAAGAGGTAGGGACCTGGCAACCCTAGTCAGAAGAGACTTGTAAAAGACTGCGAATGAGACCAGAGTGTGTAGGGGGGAGATGCATCCCCGCTCAAATATATTTTTCGATATGCATTTAGATATGCATTAAATGTAAGCAATACCGTTCCTGGTCAGGAATGTGATGTGCACAACAAAGCTGTATCTCTTTAGTTGGACTTGGAGTGAAAAACGTGTTAGGGCAAATAAATGTCCCTTTTTGTTTTCACAACCTAGCTGCCGTAATCCCTCAAGAAAAAGTCTGCTAAGGTTTCTGGCATAGATGGTTAGGGTTTAACTCGGCAATATTACAGTTTGTTTTTAACTTCTAAAAAAGTATTGACAGCTTTTGTTTATTACATTCCTTCACACTTCCTTCAGTACCTTGAAAAGGCTTGTCTATTGAAGTTTTGGTAATACGCAAGTTGATTTTTTTTTCTGACTGAGTAACTGATTACTTCATCAGCTAAAAGGATGAGGCATGGTCCACCCAAACGTAGACATTTCAGCAGAAGTCTAAAGCCTTCAAGTTAACAGTTTCGCTGTTGGGCCACGGTATGAAAGACTGGCCAGGCAGCTCCCGGGCTAGGTGTCTTCTAGCAATTCCTAATGCCACAAATGCCACTCCTCCCCATTTTCACTTTTTAAACTTCTGAGTTGTCAGTTTTGGGCTGCATGTGGCCCAGAAGCCTTCAGTTACTGACTTTTGTATGAACAAATGCTTAAATCATGGAATCAGTACTGTGGAGTTTGTTATGGGGTTTGGTAGTCTCCCCCATGCTGTTCAGTATCTATGTGAGGCCCTTTAATGAGGTAATCAAAAGCTTCCAAGTTGGTTATTATCACTATGTGGATAACACCCAGCTATACCTCTTGTTATATAAACCTCCATGTTGCCTTCTTTGCCATAGGCCCATGCTTGATTGCTGAAGTCAAGCGACTGAGAGAAAGTATACTTAAACTGAATCCTGACATGACAGAGAGGATGCTGCTTGGTAAGGTGAGAACATAAGAGAAGCCATGTTGGATCAGGCCAGTGGCCCATCCAGTCCAACATTCCGTTTCACACAGTGGCCCAAACCCAGGTGCCCTCAGGAGGTCCACTAGTGGGACCAGAACTCCAGAAAACCTCGCACTGTTGTCCCCCAAGCACCAATAATACAGAACATCAATGGCCCAGACACAGTGTTCCATCTATACCTTGTGGCTAATAGCCACTGATGGACCTCTGCTCCATATGTTTATCCAATCTCCTCCTGAAGCTGTCTATGCTTGTAGCCACCACCACTTCATGCAGCACTGAATTCCACACATTAATTACTCTTTAGGTGAAGACGTATCTCCTTTTATCCATTCTCGGGTGTGTGTGTGTGCTCACTGCATTAGATGACAGGTCCTGATACTGTTAAGAGCTTAGGTTTTTGTTAAGCCCAGCTCTGTTGTTAGAAAAGCAGGTGACCAAGACGATTCGGAATGCATTTTCCAGCTGCACTTAGAGCAACAGCTGTCTTCTGTTCAGAGACTGCCTATCTGACTATGCTGATCCACTCTACAGTAACCTCAGGGCTTGGCTATTGTAATGCACTTTTATATGGGGCTGCCCTTAAGGATAACGCCAAAAGTATAGCCAGTACAGAATGCAACAACTCATTTGTTATTGAAGTTAGTCATAAGGAGCATATTACTCATATTTTAGAATCTCTTCATTGCTGCTCTCTAAATTTGTTCTCAGGTTCAGTTCAATTTGCTGGTTGTTACCTTTGGCATTAGTCTATTAAGAGGGCACATGTTTGCTGGAAATGTTGATGGTGGTTGTAAAGTCGCTCGCTTAACAAAGTAGTCGGAGAGTGATTCAGCAAAGATTCAGCTTTATTCCACAACTCAAACACAACTCGAACACGGATCAACATCTGATAGCCAGAACAGCTTTTATATTGCAGCTGTTCTGCTTTTAAACTCTCCTGGCTAATGTAGCCACGCCTACTGTACATCTACCAACCAATAAGGTTGCATACATAAGGACCAATCACGGACATTACCGCTCATGGAGCTTGTTGATAGTGATTGGTTAGGTGCTTCCTGGGCTAGCAATGTGATTGGATGTATTTGGATCCTAGCCCAGGACGAAGCTTTACATGGCATTTCAATTGGATGTTTTCATCACACCTTATGCATTCAATGGCAGCTTACTGAATACATTACAGTGGTCATTTTAATGTTTCTATTATTGATATTATTGACTGTTTTTATTGGGATGAAGCAGATCATTTTATTCTTGGGTCCCAGTAGTCTGAGAAAGGTGGGCTTATAAAATAAATAAACAGAATCTTTGCCACTAAAGTCAATGTGGTTAAAATTGCTTAAGTTGTTCACGTGTACTCCTAATGATTAACTGGAGCCTTACTAACAACACCATCTAGGGACAAGCATTTCCACAACAAAGCCCTCTTTCAATTCCTCCTCTTTCCATTCTTCTTATAAATATTCATTTCTTGCTCTTAGGCTTTCAGAAGATCTCAGATGCCACTGAGTCAACAAAGTTCTTAAAAGAACAACAACAAGAAGAATGCATACTTTGCAATGTAAAAAGTCACAGATTTAATCCCTGGCTCCTCCAGATAGTACATATTTGAAAAGACCTTTCTCTTCCTTACAGATTCAGTATGGAATAGCAGTGTTTTGGATCGGAGAGACCCAGATTCAACTCACCACTCATTCGTGAGACTCACTCCTTTCTCAGCCCAACCTACTTCACAGGGGGTTTGTGAGGTGGGGAGAACCAACTTAATCACCCTGAGCTCCCGTGGAGGAAGAACAATGTAAAAATGTGGTGAACAGAATCAGTACAACGATAATTTCTTATTCTCAAAATGGCACCATCTTGCATATGGGTCTTTATGCCAATAGGGAGGCAGTTTCTGCAAATCTTACCTTTCCCTTCCTGGAAACTGTCTCCTTTGCAAGTCTGTCCCTTCAAAAATGAATGGTACATAACAGATGCTTAATACAGGTTTTTATTTTTTAAAAAGAACACCAGATGGGTAAGGTGGTGAAAGTGGGTAGGACACGCCATAGCTTAGCTAACAGCTTCCAACAGCAAACATAAGGAGCTGTTCCAAAGGAAAACAACATTTGTGGTTGTCTTACAGCAATGAGTTCAGACTTTACAAAGTGCCATCCTGGAGCTCCACTTTTTCATGTTTGCTTAGGAACAAAGTGTGTCTGTTTTACAAGGACAAAGTGTTGTTCAGTAGATCATTCCGGGAAGAAAACCTGTCTGTGGATAAAGTGGATTTTTTTCTACTATGGCTGCTTATACATGGAGACTCTTCCCCACATGGAGAACAGCCCACCCCTTAAACAGCCCACTCTTATTCTAAGCATGACTTACGAGCTTCACATCTTCAAACTGGATAAAAAGTAAGCCCTCTTTGGATATAAAGAGGGAGGAGTATTTGCCTGGATGCTCCATCCACAATCACTGTGATACACCATACCCCCCATCTTCTGAAAGCAAAATGAGAAGGGAAACATGCCAACAATAACCCCTTCAACACCCCCTTCAAAACTGCTCAGAAGAACTCCTCTGATCAGCCTCCAAGAACATAAAGCAGTATGTTCACATAGCACACAAACACTCAGATGCTACTATGAACTAGGGATGCTTGTACATCTGCCAGTTTGGCTCACATCCTGTTCACTAAAAGCCATCAGGCAGCCGATTACTTGATGGACCATTTAGGTGTTTGCAACCTGTTTGTATCTATTTGCAGGAGCTGGCTAACTGAAGCCATCAGATACCAACTCCCAGTTGGAGGGCTCAGCCAGGAGTTAGCTACAGATCTTCTTCTGGAGAAGATTCACCCTGAACCCAGCAAAGGGTGGTTTTTTTTTTGGGGGGGGGAGGTTGTAATCATGAGCAATCTCCTAGGTGATCATCTGGAAGTATGGTTGCCAAATCCCTCCTGGCAACTGGCAGGGGGTGGGGGGATTTACCAGGAGAGAGAGGAAGGCCCATGTGGTATGGTGACATCACTTCCAGTGTGCTCAGGAAGCAACAATCACACTGTGATGCAGTGCCAACACTCTGGTATTTGGGCAAAAACTATGATAAAAAAGCTTCTGCGCTAGAGTTTTTGCCCAAATAGCAGAGTGTCACCTGGATGTCGTAGTTGTGATGACATAAATTCCTGTAAGTGCTGGAAGTGATGTCATCACGTCACTGGGAACCTTGCCTGGGACTTCCTCTCTTTCCTGGTAAGTTCCCCTGTTTGTCCACTGATTGGCGGTAAGAGCAAATTAAGCCTGGCAGCAGGGGACCTCCACCTCCACCGGGGGCGGGGGGGGGCGGGGTGCCAACCCTATCTGGAAGTCAATTTCTTCTGATCACCTACATGGGAAAATTTGCTTTTTCCCAGACTTGCTCAGATTCAGCTAACTGGGTAAGAGTGATAGGAAGCCCAGATGATTCCCCTTTTCTTCTCCCCAGTCCAAGTTGTCAGATTAGTCTTGTTCTCTATGTTCTTGGAAGAAAGGGATCACTTCTTTCCACTCTAGGCTGTCAGCTTGGGCTGAAGAGAAAAGGATATAAGTATCTCTTTTGCTTCTCCCTTTTGCAATGCAGAGATCAGAAGCATCATTTCTTTTCCCTCCCCTCCCCTTTCACTCCTTAGGTTGAAAAGCAAGAAAGAAAAACAACATCTTTCTCCTTTCCCTTTTGGAATGGGTAATCAGTCTGTAACTTCATAATTTTCAGAGGGGGTGAATCAGAGCACCATTCCCACAAGATCCCCTATCAGCTGTGAGTCAGCTTCTAATACCTCTGGAGACTTCCTGTGTCCCAGCACAACAAGGTCTAGGATACAGAGAAATCTGCTGGAAGTGCAGAACCCAACTCTCAGCTAATCCCCTGATAAGCTGAAAGCTGACTCCTGACCAACAGATAACTGCAAACTTGTTCAGCAGTTGTTCAAATTGCTTCATTCAAGCCAAATATATCCTTGACCAGTTCATAATCTGATCATGAGGGTCAAAATAAACAAAAGTCCAGTAGAATCTTAAAGACTAACAGCACTTATTTCAATATGAGTTACAGCTCACTTCTTTAGAGGATGTTTGACTGTTGAACATGTTCTCTGTGAAATTCACAGCATTACGACTATGAAAGGTCAACACAACTGCCAGAAGACTGGCAAAAAGTCAGTCTACAGGGAACAAATTCTCCAAACTTGTGCATTTGAGACACACAAAAGCAAAGCCATAGTGTCAATATGTGACTCCTCATTTTGCCACCACTTGGGAACTAGATGCCAAGATATTCTATCCTCAAACTTTTGAAAATTGGGACACCTTTTCCCCCCTTAATCAGAACTAGACGGCCACTTCAGAACCAGTTTAGATACCGAGAGAGGGTCTGTGTCTCAGTGAAACAGCACATGCTTTGTATGCACAAAGACCCTGGTCTAATCTCTGCAATCTGCAGTTAAACCATCTCAAAGAGTAGGTATTTAGAAAGACCTGTCTCTGCTAGCCAGAACAGACTACTAGCTCAATGAACTAGTGGTCTTACTCGGTATAAGACAGATTTGCATGCTCATGTTCTATACCTGGAAAAGTATTTACCAGTTAAGAGTGCTTAGCCTCTGAGATCTAATGAGATCTAATGAGATCCAGGTATACCATGCCACCTTCCCTCCCTAATACTGCAGTACCTATACTAATATTGTTTCTGTTACATTACCCTGGAAGAAAGTCTCACTGTAGTGGGAAAAGTTGGTAAAACTGAAGAACAGATTAGGAGTGAGCAGATTTTCTCTATAGTGTTCCTTTATACTTCTGGGAGTTTACTGTGCACTGCAGTCTACACAGCCTTCAGTTTGGTTTAATTAAGAACATTTCTAAAATTAACTCTAGAACTGGAGCATATACAATCTGCTACAGCATTCCGGCCCTCTTTTATATTAACAGTGTCCACATGCACATGGATGAAACACTGTAAAAAGGCAATAATTAGATCAAGATTATTTGTGTGTGTGTTTTCTCTTGAAGTGCTCAGGCACATTTGTGAAATGCCATAATAAAAGAAACTTGATATAAAACTGTAGTTTTGGATGACCCCCCCCCCCCGAACTGTCTCATTGGACACATGCACATTGGTATCAAAAAGGGGAAGAAAATGCAAATGAAATGGAAGAACTGAATCTTGAGGCAAACTGCACACGAACAGAGCACTGTATAGTAATTAGAAACACACACACACACACACCATTCAGGATTCCTAACACATCAGTTCTATTCTGTAAACATGATCAAATAACTCTGAACTTCAAAATTTGGAGGAGGAGGATTTTGGATGCATCACCAAACCAGAAATAGCTCTGAATTTCATACAGTGAAACCTGGGGGAAGATTTGGAAAGTCCTGACCTAGATAGCCCAGGCTAGTCCAATCTCATCAGATCTCAGAAGCTAAGCATGGTTGGCCCTGGTTAGTATTTGGATGGGAGACCACCAAGGAATACCAGGCTTGCTAGGCACAGTCAGACAATGGCAAACCACCTTCAAACATCTCTTGCCTTGAAAACCTTACAGGGTCAGCATAATCCAGCTGCGACTTGACAAGAAAACAAAAAATTTGCAGGAACATCTGAGGGATTTCAAGAGAAGCAATAGAGAAGTTGAATTACTGAAATTTCCTGGATGGAAATGGAGCATGCCTGTGTATCCTTTCGGCACTGAAGCAAACAGTGCTAATATCACTGGGCATTATGTTCTAAACAATCCTACAGAAACAAACAAAAAACCCTAGAGTATTTCTGTAATATTGTTTAGTTTACATGTTTTCCATGCTTGTGTGTCACTTTATATATTTTAATAGAGAAATAACTGATACTACAGACCGTTCTTTAAAAATCTCAGAAAACAAAGCTACAAGATCATTAAACCTTTGCTCATACATTGCTTTAGCATTGCATGCCAGGTCATAAAACAGCATGGGTAGGGACCGCTGTCTGAAAGAAAGTGACCCTGTGACCAGACAGCTCTCTTGGCACCTGAGACAGGCAAATTTCAAGAAGTCCTGAGGAGTAAAGTCATGAAGGCACACCTACATGAAACTTGGAAATGATTATTTTATGGCGACAACAAAAACTTAAATGCTCTTAAGGGTAAAATTATATAACATCTTAAGGAATCATTATCAGGCCAGCTACTGAAACTGGAGTCAGTGCATCCCAGCTCCAGGATCCTATAAAGAATTGTAGAGGAGAAAATGACCAATGGGAACTGAACAGAACTGGTTGTAGAGTATAATGATGCCTAGACATCCAGATTTCAATCCTTATTACCTGGAGCAGTGGCCAGTGCATCTCTCAAACCAGTTGTGAAGATGAGCTTTTATTCTTCTGAAGCATCATCTCCTTACAGCATGAAACTCAACAACAGCTATAGTGGGTTCTCCTCAGTTCTCATGTTCAAGGTGCCCAGTTCAGAAGAGGACCACATTGTGCATGGAGACTTTATGCTTCAGCCTTTGCCCCACAGTTTTCATGACCTGAAATAGTCCACGGGAGTGCTTTTTAGCTTCTTGGGGAAACCCTTGTGTCCCCTGGGATACATGAAGGTAGAAAGCCAGCAGGGGAGCAGTTTTTGGTGTGTTTTTTTGCAGAGAGTGCCACATGCACGATTATCTATCCACTGAGTGGAAAGCATGGGTGTGTGCTTGCTGCATGGAGCTCATGACTCTCAGGGATCAGGTTTGTTCTGTTGAGGCTAGGGATGCTGACCTGGAGAGGCTCAGGCAGAAAGAGAGGTTCGGGGAAGAGATCATTAGGGACTTACCAGAACAGTCCCATTCTTGTGCTGACAGCTCCTCTTGTGGAGAGTTAAAGCTTGAGGTTGGAGGGCATCAGTCTGAGGAGGAGAGATGTGATCCTTTAGAAGGACCCCTTTGTTGGGCAATGAACCAACATCCTCTCATACTGAAGATACCTCTTGGGTTGGGGGGAGGTGGGCTTTTGGCAGTGGGTGATTCGATCATTAGGAATATGCAACTGTGGGGTCTGTGACAGGTGCTTTGATTACAGGATGACTTGCCTGTCTGCTGTGAAGGTTGCAGACATAGATACACTGGGGGTCAGCAGTCATGGTGCACATGGACACCAATAACATTGGGAACTGTAGACATATCGTTCTGGAGGGGGAAAAAATAGGTTACTAGACAGCATTCTCAGAAGTGCTGCTGGATCCACGTGCAGGACCAGCTACATAGGTGCAGATCAGGCATCTCAATGTGTGGATGAGAAAGTGGTGCCCGGAGGAAAAGTTTAGATTAAATGCCTTCTGAGTCCACTTCCGCAACATGCTGCCACCGTGGCATGACATGAGGGAGCTTAAAAGGCATTTACATACTTACACAGACCTTTATTGGCATATATTAGGTTACAGGGAAAAGCAAAAACAAATAAAGAGGTAACAAGGAAAAATGAGTCAATCATATGTATCTATACATTGCACAATCAATCCTTAATTGCCAAACTTAGAAATAAGGCTACCTTTTCAGTTATTTCAGTTATTTCAGGAGATGGCACACCTTCAAAGCATCCGTCCAACCTATGATGTTAAGTAATATTGGGTCTAAAAGGGTAAAAAGTATATCATCATATTGGGAACAGTATAGGAGAACTGCCACAAGGTATACATAGGGACTCTGGGGCAAGTGATGCTCTGTCATCTTGGTGCTTGGGGGCGTCAACAGTGGGATGGCTTCTAATGTCCTGGCCCCACTGGTGGACCTCCTGATGGCACTGGTATTTCTGGCCACTGTGTGATACAGAGTGTTGGACTGGATGGGCCTTTGGCCTGATCCAACATTGGCATCTCTTATGTTCTTATGTTCTTAATATGGAAAACCAAATCAACTTGAATTAGATTATATGCACAGAGTCTTGCTGAATATGGAATCCCATTATATCTACCATAAGTGACAGCAGATGGAATAGTATTGCATCTAGCAAGTGCAAATGCTCTGCGCAATTGTGGGGCATGGAGGTCTGATATAGAAGGCAAATGGCCAAATAATTGGAAGAATTCCAAAATTCAAGGGGGAGCAGGATTTATTTGCATCACTGACTAGTTTTTGCATTTCATTATCCAGGATTCTCTGTTTGATTAACTGATATGCATTTGTAAAAGGGAGCATATACAGAGAATCCATGGATAGTCCTGTTGTAATTATTTTCTTCTCTATGAGAGCCAATTTGGTGTAGTGGTTAAGTGCGCGGACTCTAATCTGGGAGAACCGGGTTTGATTCCCCACTCCTCCACTTGCACCTGCTGGATGACCTTGGGCAAGCCATAGTTCTGGCACAGCTGTTCTTGAAAAACAGCAGTTTCTGTCAGAACTCTCTCAGCCCCACCTACCTCACAGGGTGTCTGTTGTGGGGAGCGGAAGGGAAAGGAGTTTGTAAGCCGCTCTGAGACTCCTGTGGGTAGTGAAGGGCGGGGTATAAATCCAATATCTTCTTCTCCTCTTCTTCTATGTAGGCAATATATTTGGATGAGACAGATTCAGACAGCATTTGGTGTATATAGCTCCCACAGTCAGCAGTGTAGTGCACTCATAGCCAGTATTTGATTGATATAAGCCATGCCCTTGCTTCTATCATGTTACGGCCTGTTTCTAAACAGAGACCTGCATATGGAATGCAGCATGGCAGACCCATGATTTTCCTTGCAAATTTGGATTGAACTCTTTCAATACCAGTCTCAAGGGTGCTTATCCGTGTTGGAATACCGTGTAATAACTGTGGGATCACTTTGGCCTTAAAAACTTTTAAAGCAGCTGGAACAAACTGGTTGCCTCTATTAAAGAAGAAATGTGAGATGGTTGATGCATTAATGGTAGCTAAATTATTCACAGATTTGCGATGGCATGACTAGGACATGTTATAACTGAAATAGAGACCTAGATATTTAAAGTGCTTGACATGTTCTATTTCTTTTCCATCAAATGTCCATTTTTGGATTTTGCAGGATTTAGCAAATACTAATATCTTGGATTTTTAATAATTCCGGAGTAATTTATTCTCAAGAAAATATCTAGGACATCTGTTCAGCAGACATCTGAGCCCCACCCTCGTGCAAGAGAGTAGTACTGTATTGTCCGCATATAGAAGGATGGGTACTCAAAGAGTGCTCAGTTTAGGAGAAAGATAGTCTTCTTCCACTAAGAAGGGGATCAAATCATTGGGAAATAAATTAAATAGGAAAGGAGCAAGTATGCATCCCTGTTTAACTCCTTTGTTAAAGGGAATTTTGGAGTTAATTTCTTTTTTTTTCCTACAGTTGAACATTTGATTTGGCAGGTGGTCGAAGTGTATAACATTATGATTGATTTGAGAAGTCTCTTATCAATATCTGATTGGTACAATTTAGTCCATAGTAACTCTCTGTTAAGATCTAGAAAAGCTGTGTAAAGTTTGGAACGTCTAGATGTAGTATACTTATCAGCTAGATGCACTAAGGTAATGCAATGATCTATTGTAGATTTACCCTTGCAGAACCCAAGTTGTTCAGGGCCTAAGACACTTTGCTGAGACATCCAGAAGGTTAGTTTGGTTAACAGATGCTTGGCATACAATTTACCTATGATGGAAAGGAGGCTAATTGGACTATAATTAGAAGGATTTCTTGTAGATCAGGACTACAATTGCATTCCTCCAGGCATCAGGGATAAGTCCTGTTTGATTAATCATAGTAAAAAGGGAAGTAAGAGGGACAGTCCACCATTCTGGGGGCTTTCCCACTCTTCAGCTGATTAGTTCTATTATTTTCTCAGGGGTCACGGGTGGCCAATCTGGTAAGTCATCACAAAAATCATGTGAATTACCTGTACAATCATGGTTCTGCTGAAACAGAGCAGAGAAATACTGTAACCATGCATGGGATGAAATCACAGACCTGGGAGAAGGTTCCGCATGTAAAGAATTTGAAACTATGGTCCAAAACGTCTTGGATTTATTTAGAACAGTAGCTTGGTATAGTTGTTCCCATTGGAACTCTCTCTTCTTTTTTGTGCTCTCTTGTAGCTGTTTTTTTTTTACCTGAAAATACTTTGAGAGGAGGGCAGGATCATTAGAAGTTCGAAATTGGCTATAGATGTTACATAATTGAGATTTTAGTGCTCTGCACTCT
This sequence comes from Gekko japonicus, assembly GCF_001447785.1. NCBI lineage: Eukaryota > Metazoa > Chordata > Lepidosauria > Squamata > Gekkonidae > Gekko > Gekko japonicus. Next base: position 921,374 of record NW_015166435.1, on the reverse strand, counting down.
GCAGAATACCAAGATTTGGCGCCCCTATTACTTTTTTTGTAGAGAGATTAAAATTTGTACAGAGTGCCTGAGAGAAATGTGAAATCTATTATATACTGAAATCTTTAGAGTGGGTTCCATTTTATCAATTAGAGAGGCTCTAAGGTCAAGAGTAGTTACCTGGGTTGAATGGTCATTCCATAGAATTTCCGGTAAGATTTCTGGATCAGAGCAAAGGGGAGTAAATAGGTAGGGAAA
>NW_015166435.1:906374-921125 GCF_001447785.1 Gekko japonicus | reverse complement strand
AAAGTCAGCAAACAAGCTAATTTTAAGAGTTAAAATCAGGGGAAGGTGATCACTAACAATACAATCCCCTACCTCAAAATTCAGAACATGAGGTTCCAGAACGGGGGACACTAGAAAGTAATCAATTACACTACTTCCTTTTGTAGAAATAAATGTGAATATGCTGACTTCAGGAAAGCAGGTAAGTCAATTCAGCCATAGTCTATTAAACTGGAGACAAAACTTAATAAGATGTAAACCAGCCGAGTTTATATGACAATCTTTGGACAGCCTAAAAGGCATTTAAATGCCTTCTGAGTCCACTTCCGGTCTTCTATGTTGACTTCCAGTCATGACCAGACCTCGACTCAGAAGACATTTAAATGCCTTATGAGCTCTCTCGTGCCACGCCACCACGGCAGCCCAATGCAGAAGTGGACTCAGAAGGCATTTAAATGCTTTCTTAGTTGACGTCCATGGACTGCTCACGGACCAAACAACCTCCTGAAAAACACTGGGTGGTTCATGGAAAGTGGGAGGGCACGGACTGGGCAAACAAGCTATGAACCGGGCCCCAGGCTGTGGAAAAATTTGGTCCATGGTCTGGTGTCGTATCGGCCATTCGTATTGGCAACTAAGAGGATGAGGGAGGCAGGGGTTACTGGAGAAGGAAACACATTGCAGGTGTCTATACACCAATGCTATAAAACTTTGCATCAAGACAGGAGAGCTGGAGTGCTTAGTGCTCAATGACAATTTAGATATTGTAGGTATCTCAGAAACATGGTGGAATAGGGACAATCTATTGGATACAGACATTCTTGGGTATAAGTTCTATAGACAGGACAGGGTGGGACAGGTTGGTGGAGGTGTTGCATTGAACATCAAAGAGAGTCAAATAAGTTATAAAACATCAGGAGAATTAACTCCTCAACAGAGGCAATATGGGTGGAAATACTGGGCCCTAAGGGTTACTTAAAAGTGGGGGTATACTATCTCCCATGTGATCAAACCCTTGAAGCTGATCTTGAGATAGAGCAGGAAATGAGGTGATGAAAACAGATAATGCTATTATATTGGGATACTTCAACTACCCTCATAGTGACTGGATAAAGATGTGCTTGAGTCATACTGTAGAAATGAGATTCCTAGACATCATAAATTACTGCACTGAAACAGTTGGTTACAGAGCCAACCAGAGGGGTAGTGATCTTGGACTTGGTTCTGAATGAGTCTCAAGACCTGGTGAGAGATGTAGAGGTTGTTGCACCAATTGGAAACAGTGAACACAATACAATTAATTTCAGCATTCAGGTCAATGGAAAGTTACCCCTAGAGTCCAAAATGGTAACATTTGATTTCAAAAAAGGGAAATTTACAAAAAATGAAGGTAATAGTAAAAAGGAAGCTGAAGGAAAAACACAAGAGAGTCAAAGCCCTAAAGGATGCTTGGAAGCTTCTTAAAACTACACTAATTGAGGCCTAGAATGCATTCCACATGTTAAGAAAGGCACTGTCAACTCTAAAAGAGAGCCTGTGTGGCTGGTTAACAATGCAAGTCAAGGAAGCTATTTTAAAAAGTGGAAGGTCTGCCCCAATGAATTGAACAGGAGAGACCACAGGCTCCAGGAAAAAAAAAAAGTCAATAATTCGGCATACAAAAAGAGATTTTGAGCAGTGGGTTGCTAAAAGTATCAAGGAAAAAAATAAACAATTAAAAATATGTATTTGGAGCAGGAAACTAGCCAGAGAAGCACTTTGGCCTTTGGAAGACAAAGGAATAAAGAGATTTCAATTTAGAAAAGATTACTAAGGAACAATGCTCCCTCTATGCTGTGGAATCTCGTGAGCAAAAATTCTACTTTGTGAGCTACCAGAATTAAAGTTGTGAGCGAGCAATTTGGCCACTGCATAAATTAGTTTGCTCTGGAGCCATCCTTCCTGAGCTCAGACAAGAATGTGTGAGCAAGAGGCTAAAAATCTGTGCGCTAGCTCACACTAACTCAGCTTAGAGGGAACACTGCTAAGGGGGGACATGGTAGGTTTATAAAATTATGCATGGAGTGGAAAGAGTTGGCAAAGACAAAGAACTCGAAGGCATCCAATGAAGCTGATGGGCAGTAGATTCAGGACAGACAAAAGGAAATACTTTTTTATTCATAGAGTGATTAAAATGTAGAATTCACTGCCAGACGATGGAGTGACGGCTACAGTATTAAACAGCTTTAAAAGGGGATTAGACAGATTCATGGAGGATAGGTCTATCAGTGGCTACTAGCCATGGTGACTGAGGTGAACCTCCACATTCAAAGGCACTAAACTTGTGAATCTCAGAGCCAGGAGGCAATATCAGGAGAAGGTCTCAGCTTCCAGAGGAACTGGTTGGCCACTGTGTGAGACAGGATGCTGGACTAGATGGACCACTGGTTTAATCCAGCAAGACTGTTCTTATGTGAGAATACACCAAGGACACTTATAAGGCACTTTCACACTGCTATTTTACTCTGATTTCTCCATTGCTGCCTCATCTTTCCCTGAAGCAAGACAAGAATAGAGATTTCAGATGGTTTTTAAAAGAAGGAGGAGCCATCCCTTTAAAAGTATGTGCTGCAAAAGGCCCAGCTTAGCCTGCAGAGGTAAAGCAGCCCCTTCATAGCTAATATGATGCTAGGAGATGTGGTCTGCAAAGAGAGCTCAGGTTTGCAGAGGCAATGCCATATAAGAGAATAGTCTGGCAGTCAGCCATACATATATCACATCAAAGAGAAACTTCACCTCAAAGGTAGTTTAGTAAACTATGGGGGGAGAAACGGAAAACCCAGAGAAGGAAAGAGGATTAAACTGTTTGAAAGTGCCTTCATTTAAACAATGGTCAATTGTTAGGCTTGCCATATTTCCAGTCTGGCAGACGGAGTGTTTATTTCTTCCTTAGGATGTGTACTCAGTGGGAAATTGGTGGATGTAAAAAACAAGGTTTCCAGCAGGCCTGCCCCCCCCCAAGTCATTTGCCTGTAATTGAGACTTCTCATGTCAAAGAAGCTGAAGCTTCTCATGGGATGGGTGTAAATAACATCACCAGGTAAGAACATAAGAGACGCCAATGTTGGATCAGGCCAAAGGCCCATCCAGTCCAACACTCTGTGTCACACAGTGGCCAAAAATACCAGGTGCCATCAGGATGTCCACCAGTGGGGCCAGAACATTAGAAGCCATCCCACTGTTGACCCCCCCCCCCCAAGCACCAAGATGACAGAGCATCACTTGCCCCAGAGTCCCTATCTATACCTTGTGGCTAATAGCCACTGATGGACCTCTGCTCCATATGCTTATCTAATTCCCTTTTGAAGCCGTCCATGCTTGTAGCCTGTAGCAGTGAATTCCATGTGTGAATCACTCTTTGGGTGAAGAAGTACTTCCTTTTATCTGTTCTAACCCGACCGCTCAGCAATTTCATGGAGTGCCCACGAGTTCTTGTATTGTGAGAAAGGGAGAAAAGTACCTCTTTCTCTACCTGCTCTAGCCCATGCATAATCTTATAAACCTCAATCATGTCACCCCTCAGTCGTCTTTTCTCCAAGCTAAAGAGCCCTAAGCGCTTTAACCTTTCCTCATAGGGAAAGTGTTCCAACCCTTTTATCATTCGAGTTGCCCTTTTCTGCACTTTTTCCAAAGCTATAATATCCTTTTTAAGGTGTGGTAACCAGAACTGCACACAGTATTCCAAATGAGGTCGCACCATTGATTTATATAGGGACATTATGTTATTGGCTGATCTGTTTTCAATACCCTTCCTAACTGCTTACCCCCCTCCACTGGGAGAACTGCCCATTTATACTCACTCTCTGTTTTCTATTAATTAGCCAGTTTTTGATCCATAAAAGGACTTGTCCTTTTATCCCATGATTTTTGAGCTTGCTTAGGAGCCTTTGATGAGGAACTTTATCAAAAGCTTTCTGGAAGTCAAGGTAAACAATATCTATTGGATCCCCCTTGTCCACATGTTTGTTCACCCCCTCAAAGAACATTAACAGGTTAGTGAGACAAGATCTTCCCTTACAGAACCCATGTTGAGTCTGCCTCAATAGGTTTTGTTCATCTATGTGCCTACTAATTCTTTCCTTAATAATGGTTTCCACCAATTTACCCGGTATCGACGTCAGACTGACTGGCCTGTAATTTCCCGGATCTCCTCTGGAACCCTTTTTAAAGATGGGAGTGACATTAGCTACCTTCCAGTCCTCAGGAATGGAGGCTGATTTTAAGGAGAGATTACATATTTTTGTCAGGAGATCCACAAGTTCACAATTGAGTTCTTTCAGAACTCTTGGATGTATGCCATCTGGGCCTGGTGATTTATCAGTTTTTAAGTTGTCTATCAGTTTTAGGACCTCCTCTCTCGTCACCTCAATTTTACTCAGGTCTTTCAACACCCCTCCCGAACTCAGCGGTTCTCGAGTGGGCAAGCACTTCTTATCTTCCACAGTGAGGACAGAGGCAAAAAATGCATTTAGCTTCTCAGCCTATCATCCTTCAGTACTCCTTTTACCCCTTGGTCATCCAAGGGCCCCACTGCCTCCCTGGCTGGTTTCCTGCTTCTAATGTATTTGAAGAAAGTTTGATTGTTGGTCTTTACGTTTTTCGCTATATGCTCCTCATATTCCCTTTTTGCCTGCCTGACCACAGACTTGCATTTTATTTGCCATAGCCTGTGTTCTGTTTTATCAGCCTCACTGTGACTAGCTTTCCACTGCTTAAAGGAATCCTTTTTACCTTTTACAGCTTCTATTACTTTGTTTGTTAACCATGCAGGCTTTTTCCTATACCTTTTTGTGCCTTTCCTAACCTGCGGAATATATATTTTTTGAGCTTCTAGGATCGTAGTTTTAAATAGTTTCCAAGCTTCCCCAATCGTTTTGACCCTTTCTACTTTTCCTTTCAGTTTCCTCTCTACATGTCCCCTCATATCGGAAAAGTTACCCCTTTTAAATAACATTCCATGAAGCCTCTATTAAAGGGACAGTTCATTATCTCTCCAGCCAGTTGGTAGCCCCAGTTAAAAATGACCCTCACCCTTTTAGAAGTGTTCTAGAGAGTGCTTCTTGCAGACGAGTGCAGGAGCATTTAGGTCAGGTGGGCCTAGACAACCTATATCCCACTAAACCTAATTCAGAGTTTCCCAATCAAATTTTGGCCTGTCTGTTGCTTGAAACTCCCACCCCCTTTTCTGATTCAAGCAGAAGGCAAAAATAGAAGGCTTATTGAATCCCTGATAGACTGTCATGGTGAGCAGCAGGTGTTTATAGATGGTTCAAAAGGTGGGGGAGGTATTCTGCCTGGGACACCACCATGAAACTGTTTGGAAGTGCTTCAGATTTCACGTCTCTTCCAAACATAGGTGACAGTGGAGAAATGAGAACTGTTAGCATCTGTTAAAAGGCTCAAATAATAATAAATACTGATTTGCATTGCATACATAACAATGTCAAAAATGAAGCAATAGTAAAAGTCTTGCTGCTCAATCCCATTAATATCTCCCCAGAAGTCAATCCCTCTGTGATTCACTACCATTTAGTTCCAAGAAAGTGTCCACTGGATCACAGCCTTGAGTTACCATTGGTCCCTAAACTGGAATTTAGAACTTCCTCTAAAGGAAACGCCTCAAGCAATACACAAAGCTACTCCAAAATAATTACCAGGGGGTCAAACCTTCAGTAAGCCTGAGTCTGTGAGCATAATCAAAGCCAGTGAAACGTAAGAAAGGGCACGGAGAGAAGAGCTAGAAGATGAAGAGACCTATCATGGCGCATCAATGAGAGTCCTCAAGTAAAACTGTATCAGGAGTCATAAATCTACAACTAGGCCTGAGAGCCAATTGCTTTAGGCATATCGAAGCTAATCCACGACTCCTAAAGATATTACATTATTGACAGATTTATGACAAAGACACTCACCTAATTTTTTCTCCTGACATTTTATGGCTTCGACAAAGGCTTTCAAATAATTCCTTTCAAGTATTCTCTTTCTCAAAACTTCACAGTCAAGTTTTGACGAGGGGAAGAACAGTGATTAATTGCTGTTTGCAGCCTTGCATGCAAAAATAGCAGGGTTTTTTAAAAATTGTAATTTTTTGGCGCAAATGCAATTCATACCTTCTCTCTCTCTCTCGTGACTTCCCAAGTTAATCCACCATTTTAATATAATTCCATACAAGATTAGATTAGGGGAGGGGAAGTAAGCCCTTTCCATTGAATATTCAGGTGCTGAATGTGCTTGAAGAACACCATAAATCACACTTGTCAGAAGTTTCAGCGGAATCAGTCTATATGGTTACCTTGTCTATTATTTAGAAAGCACAGGCAATATATTCTACTGCGCTCTGTGCATCTGATTTGCATACAGTCATCCCTCCCTCCCTCACTCCCTCCCTCCCTCCCTCCCTTTCTTTTTAATCTAAGCTTCTTTGGTTTTAAAAAAAGAACATAATTACGGATTTTCATTTTAACTTTGAAACCCAGTGACTTTTATTTTGATTGCCTCATAATTACAGGGCTCATGTCGATTTAGCGTCCATTTGGATTCCTCCTCAGTGATGTCTCTGTATGTTGGATTGGCAAGTAATGAACCATGTGAATTTAGAGGTGATGAACTATTGCTTTCCAGACACATAACTCACCGTGAAATTGCATAGCCTTTAGTTAAGGCCTTTTTGCTTACTCTTAAATACTTCTTGGCAAATCTACCCAAGATTCTCTAATGAAATGGCAGCATTATGCTGAAGTATCTCATGCTAGCTTAATGAAAGAGCTTAGAAGGGGAAAAAATCACACACACACACCAGAAAACACAAGCCAAGCTCATCCGTCTCCTTGCCAGGATTGTTCTTTGGCATTTTACAGTTACGGTGCATTGTGATGATGATGCACTCATACATAATCTTACATACCTGGTCAAGGATCCTCCATATCAGTAAATTATCCATGACCTACATTTCCCACAAGGGAATGTTGCAGACAAGGTGTTTGACTAGAACTGACTGATAATAGGATGCATTGCATTTTTGATGGCAGACTTAAAGCCCAAATTGAAAATGTATGAGACAATGTATTATTTAGCGAAATCTGGCTTGGGAAAACACGTAGGAAGATTTACATATATGGTAGGTCTGAGATGCTACTTTATCTGCAAAGAAGCATCCTGGTCCTATGGAGCCACTGAGTCAGGGGCACACTGGGTATGTCAGCAGAGGAGCAAGGGAGACCTGGCTTGAAATATTTGCTCAGCCAAGATAGCCAGGGTGGTCTTTGACAGGTTTTTCACCACTCACTGTATTCTTGTGGCGATACCAGTTAATGGTCCTGAACTGGCATTGTGAGGGTAGAGGGTATGCTTTCACAAGGATCTCTTTTCCAGATCCATGAGGAAATGACTAGGTGTAGTACAATGTGAAACATATGGAAGAAGAAAAAGAGCAATGTGAAACATATGGAAGAAGAAAAAGAGCAAATGGTCTTTTCGTTGACATTCCTTCCATGACCCATTCAATATAAAAACCTGCAGGGTATGCAGCAAACTCTGTGTATTTCCTTGCTCCCTCACCCACAGCTCCTGCAGGAACAATGTTGCTACTGTATCTTGTCACTGAATGAGGCTCCAGGCTGATAGGCCTCATGAATCATTGTCTTGTGCGGGCCAGCCAATGAGAGAAAATGGAGGACACTGGTTTTAAGTGTTGCCCCACCTCTGGAAACCTTTGTTTGCAGCTACAGCCAGCAGTCCCTCACAGCATAATATGACAACAGAGGTCACCACCAAGGTAGAACAGAAACTTTTTAAACTCTGACCTTCACCTGATCAGGAGAACCTGTTCTGCACTTGCAGCAGTATAGGGGTTTCTTTTTTTCTTTAATTGAGGTCATAACTGTTAGGCCAAATTTGGGATCTGTTTTGAGGATGGAAGGGTAGGGAATGAATGATAAATGGATAAATAAATTAGGTGTCACAATGAGGAGGACCGGCGTTGAAAATGTGGGGTGAACACAATGAGGCGCTGATGGGATGCTTACTCATACCAATCTGCCATGGACATACAGTTCAAAAGGAAATGGAGAGGGGGCTTCCATTGGAACTAGCAGGGCTATTGAACCCCTAGGCCTCCTAGCCTGAGGGGATACTGATTCTGCAAGCCCCTTCTCAGCAGTCAAGTAATAGAAAGAGAGGTAGAATATATTCTGTTGTGCTGAGTTCTGAGCCAGGACAGGGTTGCCTGATGTAGTGTATCATGTCCTGACCGCATGGTCAGCTTGGGCGCCACGCGGTCAAGCGCAAGTGTCGAGCTTCACTCTTAATAACAAAGGACGATGCGGATCCTAGCCCGCAGCAATTAGAGGGCTAGGCTCCAGGCCGAGGGCCTATGGGACTCTTGGCCACTAGTTAGGACCTATTGGGAAGTGGGGAGTGTTCTGGGGTGGTGGATTCACAGGGATATAAGCCGGCCTGTGAGCCGGCTTAAGTTGTCTTGTTCTGTGCTAATAAAGTACACTAAGCTGAAATCACTCGTCCGTCTGCGTACTTTTCACCTGAACATAACGACTGAAGTCACTGAGGAGGAAACCATTAAGTAGGAACTGAATAAATCTGTGCCCTTAATACCTGTATCACATGTCTTAATTCTGGGCAAGTGCAAGAATCATCCCCCCCTCTCATTTGGACCAGAATTCTGAGCATTAATAATCAAGCAGTTTACATTGCTTTACTTTCATGATTTATATTTGCTTGTGTGCCTCTCTGTCTATATAGAAGGGACTGGCAATAGAAATAAACTTAAAATTATTTAAATGATTTTTGGTTTCCACCTCTGTCAGCTATCACTGAGCTGTGAAAGCAGGCACTGGGAGCCAAGGTGATAGTTCTGAGAGTGATGATGGTGAGAATTCTCGAGAAGAAGCCATCTGTCATATAAGGGTAAAAGAGTGCAAGAAAGGTTGGGGGGGAAATCCTTAAAAGGATAGGTTAACGTTTGTGTGCTTTCCTCCAAATGAAGGCTCTAGAGAGTGTTCAGTCTAAGTATCCAGAAATTCTCTCTGGTGACCGTATTGTCTGGTCTCACAGGTTGTGTGTGAAAGAGTGAAAATGAAATGGGAATCTGTTTGCATTGTGGCAGCGGATGAATGGGAGGAGTTTATCCCTCTAGGCATGCCTGTCCTGGTGGATCAGGCAGTGCTGGTGACCTTCTTCTTTCATCTGGGTATCTTTTCCTATGACAAGGCCAAGGACAATGTGGAGAAGGAATGCAAAGTGAACAAGAGCACCAGGGCCAGCTGGCTTTCATTTTTGGCTGGGGTTGCTCACCTGGCTGCCATCTAGAAGGCCTATCACAGCATGGCCTCCTTGGGCCAGAAATTAGGTGGGCAGTTGTTCTTTAGCTAAAAGGACTGCTTACACACATCTCTCCATAATGAACAGGCCAGAATGTATTGGGAGGAACAGTCCCTCACCTAGAAGAACTAATCTCTCACCTCTCTGAGCAGCTTTGTTTTGTTGTTGTTGTTGGTCAAGCTCAGATGGAAATTGCTGATTCTATGGGGGGGGGGAATGTAAAGCCTTAGCACCCAGAGGTTTGTCAACTCTGAGGAACTGGTAAACATCTTGGAAACCATATTAAAGAAATATAGCTTAAGGTTTCATCATTAGATTCTTAGTCCTCTTGAAAGCAATTTCCAGTTAGAAGCAGATGTGCTTACCAATCTCTTGATGGCTCAGGCACAGACCTCAGAGTGGAAATTCCTCCCGTCCTTGGTCAACTTGCACAATGCTCACACAAAGCTACAAATGTGGGGACAGATCTTTGAAAAGTGGTGAGAAACATCTGTTTGATGGCCAGTCTCTGAAGGCCTCCACATCTTTTCCTTTGGCTAATGAAACCCAAAAATAGTGGGATTTCTTTTCTTTTTTTTTAGTGTGTGCCAATTGTAGCTTTTACTTTCATGGATTACTTAGTTTGCAAGCAACCCCATTTGAAATGAAAATTCTGACTGCAAAAACAGTCTTTAGTATTTGGGGGAAATTTCCAGGTTCATCAGGAAATACAACACCATTAATATTTCTTTAAGCTTTGACACTCGAGGGTCAGAGAGCTTTCAGGGACATGCTTATCACCATCCCCATTCCAATCGAAAAGCCCTGAAGGGTGTGGATCAGTTTCCAGCAGTAGTCTCTCTGCCCAGTGACAGGCCTATGATGCACTGGCCCAATGTCATTATGATTATGACTGACAAAGCCTCTGACCTCAACAGTTTGAAAAAGCTGGTCCATTTCTATGAAGACATAGTTCAAAGCACATGCTTTCTGACCTGTCCTGAACATCATTTTACCACTTTAGTTATGTTTTTAATCCAAGAAGTCAGAACGATTCTTACTTAATTTCTTTTCTCAATGAAATTTCACATGCCCTTAAAACCTCTAGGAGCTGCGGTGGCTCAAGTGGTTAAGACGCTGAACTGCAGGCTGTGGAAGGTCAGTAGTTCAGCAGTTCGAGACCCGGGTGCCGCATGATGGAGTGAGCTCCCATCTCTAGTTCCAGCTCCTGCCAGCCTAGCAGTTTGAAAGCAAGAAATTGCAAGTAGATAAACAGGTACCACTTCGGTGCGAAGGTAACAGCAGGGGTCATTTCGTAGAAAAAGAGCTAGGGGGACTCATTAGCATGACTCATTAGCATATGCCACACCCCCTGACATCACCGGAAGTGTGTCCTCCCCACAGCCGGCGGCGACCTCCAGCGGGCACCAGCAGGGAGCTCCAGGCCCCGCCCTCACCCGGGGGGATGGCGTCCCCCCGTGTCCCCCCCAAATGACCCCTGGGTAACAGCATTCTGTGCGCCTTGGTGTTTAGTCATGCCGGCCACATGACCACAGAAACATCTTCGGACAGCGCTGGCTCTTCGGCTTTGAAACGGAGATGAGCACCACAACCCTAGGATTCGAGTGGCTTTCGAGCAAGGGAACCTTTACCTTTACCTTTTTAAAAACCTCTAAAGCTTTTGCAAGTCTGAAGCCTGAATCCAAAAGATGAATAAGTGCTACTCTTAAAAAACAATGTGTTCCAATTCTGCTTTGTGTATGTGTTTTTGCTTTTTAAAAATATTTAATGTTTAATATCAATATTTAATACTAAGCATTTTTGGAATAAACAGCCAGAATGACTTATACAAAGGTCAATGAAAAACAGAAACTATTTAAATGCAGTGCACTGAAATAATCAGAATAGTCTAGTCTCACAACAGAAAACCACTGGACAGATTTCTGTTGGAGATACTCTCAAACCCAAAACCCAAAATGCCTGGTAATACTCAAACCCAAAATGCCTGGTAATAGGTTGTTCAAGCTTTGTGTGTGTGTGTTTGATCTGCAATCTCCAAAATGGGTATGAAGAGCCCTTAGCTGATTTGTCAATGTTTGTGTTCTATAACACATATCACAATACTGGATTTGCAGTTGATGTTCAGGTTTAATGTATTTGGTCTTGCCAGCCAGCTATTCTGTCAAAGGAATATGATTCCATTCTAGAAAGGCAAAGGATTTCCATCAATCTGTCTCCTCATCACACCTTTCAGGAAGCACATCCATTCAGAGGTCATTTCGGGGGGGATCGCGGGAGATCGCAGTTCCCCTGGGTGAGGTACAGGGGGCGGGGCACATGACGAAGCTCCGCCCCCTGCTTCCGGCCGCCCCGCTTCCAGCCCTCATTCAGCCAGGAGGAGGCAGGAGAAGAGGGAGGGTAAGTTGCTTCCTCCCTGCCTCTCCTCATCCCTGCCTGCCTGGGGCCAGGGAGGGCCTTTGCGGGGCTTCCTTGCACTCCTGCCGGCCTTGCAGGTCCACCGCCGGGCCCCTCATGGGGCTCGGCAGTGGAGCTGCAAGGCCGGCGGCGGTGGCCGGGACTGTTGGGGGCGGGGTGTGTGGCCTTATGACACACTTCCGGTGATGTCAGGGGGTGTGGCATATGCTAATGAGTTTCCCTAGCTCTTTTTCTATGAAACGACCCCTGCATCCATTCATTCCTCAACACTTCTCAAAATAATGTTCTCATGCCATCCAAATGCATGATGTGACCAACTCCATGAAGCTGTTATCGTTCTGTGACATTGACTTTATAAGACAGCCTGGATATAAAAGAGCTGGGTTGTACTGGGCCTCAGTCTTTAAAACCAGCAGTCCAATCCAATCTTAAGCAGAGTTACAGCCTTCTAAATCCATTGAAGTCAATGGGTTTAGGAGAATGTACCTCTGTTTAGGATTGCATTGTAACTGGCTCAAGGATTTTGCAGCTGGTCATCCATGGTCTAGGTTACCTTTCACACATAAAAACTCCTTTTTAAGTAGCATTCTCAGTCATGTACTCCAACTGTAAATACGTTGTGTAACCTCCAGCTCTGTACTTGCAGCTTGGCATTCCCATTAGAGTTACCGTCCTCATCAGTAATGTGAGAATCCTTATTTGCTTGAAGTGAAATGAGCCCTAATTAATAGAATCCCTAGCCACTGAATCTTTTTCTTCGTTAACACACATACACCTTGAGGGCATTCAGGTTTCCTTGTGCAGCCTCCTTCTCTCCGAGGCCTGGGAGAAATGTTCTTTGGAGAAACCCATGATAAAACTGTGATTAGATCTGTGCAGACAAATAACTGGGTAGATGGTAGATAGATATTAATGACAGCCACTGAGACTGCTTTTCAATTAAAAAATTGGTCAGGAGAAAGAAACGTACAACAGCAAGTACTATGTAACTGGGCTGTAGACCGTGGAAGCTCTCAATAGAGGTCTTGAGCATGTTTTGGTATGAGGACAGAACCAAATTAATTTGGGTGTCTATTCATTTGCTTCCTTTTCACCCAAGCCTTTTTGCCTTTTCACCATCACACTGCCAAATTTCTCATGAACACAGCATGGGCTAGATGCTTTAAAAATGGGTAGACAATCCTGTGAATTGTCTCCTCAGCATATATGGTATTCCAGGATACTGGCATGGATGAGAGAAGGATTCAGTGTACTGACACACAAAATTGATCAACATGTTTCCTTGCAAGGCCTCATTCTTGTTTTAGATCCTGCTTGAGAATCCCTGTCTGTTGGATGAAGGGAAATCCAAGATTGTATTATTGTGCAAATTCCATTCATGTCAATGAAACAACTGCATATGGGTTCTGAGATGTTCAGGAGAAAATGGGAACATGAGTATTTTAAATAAATAAACACTGAACTCCACTATTCTTTTCTAACATGTACTGAAAAGGAAAGATTTGGAAGAAAGGGTAAATTAAAACAAAAACTGAAACTTTGCTTATGATACTCCATCTCCAGAGTTTAAATACTATTAAACTCTGATGCAATAGGTGACAAAATACAGTGTTGGGAACTTCTGTATCTCCTGATCTCAGGGACATGCTTGGTGGCGATAATTAGTTTAAAAATATTCCTTTAAGATTGCAAGATGTAACACTGAGCTTGTGACACATACAATGGAGTTGTCTGGAACATCTGGGAAATAAACCATAGATGCTGCAGAGCTGCAGCCTGCTTACAGCTTCGGCTTGATGGACAGAGTGCCTGCCAGCGAATTCTGCATCTGGTCCATATGTGGGCAAAAATATATGGAGCGTGTCTGATTTTTTAAAACATGTAATCAAGTGGCTGAAAACCTCCAAACTATTTCTTGCTTAAAAAGACTTTTAAGATAGGAAGCTCAAACAATATATCTAATTCTCAATATGGTCAAATCTGTGGATACTTAAATCCAGAGTCTGGAGCCATGAACAAACAAGACAGATCTTTCCACAAACCTAACAAATGTCCCAGATTAGCAGAAAAACATGAAATCTAGAACAAAACCAAACAAACAAAAATGATGGGTGGTTTACCCCCAAAACAAACAAAGCAGCACCTATAGCTTTAAGAAATATATCCAGTGGCTGTTGCTAGGCCAACCACAACATATTGCCAGCCTTCAAGCCTTGGTTTCTGTAAGTAAAAGGCAAGTGGAGGGGGCTGGCCCCTTTCCAGAACTGTTTTAGCCTATAAGGGAGGACTCATAGGGGCAAGACCTTGCAGCAACCACCAGGCAACTTGCTACCACACATCTTGCATAATTTAGCTGGAAGTGGCTGCTTGTTACTGTCCAACAGCAACCACTCTTTGAAAGCCAGTGTGGTACAGTGGTTAGAGTTTTGGACTAGGATATGGAACACCCAAATTCAGATCCCAGCTCAGCTGTGGAAGCTCACTGGGTGACCTTGGGATAGTTGCACAGTCTCAGTCTAACCTACCTAATAAGGTTGTTAGGAAGATAAAGTGGAGGACCGGAGAATGATGTAAGCTGCTTTGGGTCCCCGTTGTGCTGAAAGATGGGGTATAAATGATGTAAATAAATCATAAATATAGCTGAAGATGGTAGGCTGATGAAATGTAGGTAGGTAGGTTGGTGAGTGGGAAGAAAAGAAGGAAGCAGGGAAAGGTGAAGATATGTGGGTTGCCAGGAGGAGGGAAGAGGAAATAGTGTGGGGAAAGGAACACAGGGGAAAATAAGTGTCCCACTGTGCAATTAGGCCCCATCCAGCAGCTGGCACCACATAAATGAGCCTTAGTTTTCTCAAGTGGAGACTGCCAGGGCCGGGGGAGGGAAGGAGAGAAAGCTAAAGAGAGGGGTGCTAATAAAGTTAGTTGGACTGGTGAATTGGAAAGAGAAGAAAGTAGAAAAAGGGAAGAGAGTGTGAGGATTTGAAG
>NW_015166435.1:866784-906343 GCF_001447785.1 Gekko japonicus | reverse complement strand
GAAATGGCATTTGCAAGTCCTTGTGGGTTCCCTGCTTATAACAGCAGTTTTTCATGTTATATGATCAGCAACTGAACACTGTAGACAAACAGATAAAACCTGACATACTTCATACATATATATTTTCCTCTCTGATCTAGATTCTAGGGCATGGATGGTCATGATTGGCTGTGGGGTGTGTGTTACAAGTTCTACAGGGATTGGCTCTAGAAGTGGATTCATATTTTGCTTCAGTGATAGACAGTATGCCTGGAAGATCTAAATAACAAATCCCATCTAAAGTATCTTAGGTAATCAGTGATGAGAAATAACTTCCTATTCCAACCTGAGACCATGGAGTACTACTGCCAATCAGAGACCACAAAAGTGAGTTGGATAGACCACTGCTGCAAGACATTATACTTTGTGTAACATAACGTCATGCATTTAGTGTCTGTTAGGAGTACCCACGTGGCCTGGGTAACTGATCTGATAAAATGCATAAAATTGTTAGTTTTACTTAATCTGGTGGGGTTTAGTTGCAGAGTATTCCACACACAGCCAGTGAACATTATGTGCATGACCGACAAGAATGGCTGAATGTGTAGCTGTCCCACAGGAAACTTGTGCATTTTCAGTGTACCTACACATTGGAGCACATCAAAGGGGGCTTGGAACTCAAAGAAAAAGCTCAGAGAGTGAATTGCTTCTTGGATCACCTGCCTTAAGTCATCACTCAAGCGACTATGTGGGTATGCAGAAATTCAGTCTGCAACCAGCCTACAGATCTGCAATAGTGCTGGTCCTCCTGATAGTCAAAGCCTTGTTATAACTTCCATATAGCTTGGCTATGAACAATGAAGGCTAATTCATGGGTAATCAAAGGCAGACCAAAGTGTCACAATCTCCCTGACTAAATGCAGGGGCTGAAACAGATTTTGACACCAATCTGAATTAGAAAGGAGACAGTTTTAGATTTAGTTTTGTTTTGTTTTTAAAGGAAAAAGAATAAACAATTTTAAGTGATTGGAAAAAGCAGTCTTGGAGTGGGGGCATGACACAGTCTCCTAATAGCTTCATGTCCAAAGGCTGGGTACTGAGTTTATTAAGTCAGCTACTATTAAGTAATTACATGATACATTACCCTTCTGTTCTCCCCTTCCCCATCTCTTCCTTGGGTCCTGTTGCCCAGATGTGTAATACGAGAACTGAATTCTCACGGGTATCAGGACTGGACACACTGGCAGAGGGGATTTAAGCTTTCCAGCGGCACCATTTCCCCCAACCTGAAATGGTGAACCAGCACAGTGCAGTGGTTGAAACTAATATCTGAGAGGCCCAGGTTCAAATCTCCACTTTAACATGAAGCTTGCTGAATTCTCTATCAGTTTAACCTGCTACAAAGGGTCATTGTTATGAGAATAAAATGGAGGAGGGGAGAGTTATGCTGTAAGCTGCTTCAGGTCCTGATGGGAGAGAAAAGCAAGGTATAAATATCTAAATACATAAATACATACACAAATAAATATTTTTTTCCATTGAAAAACTTAAGTGTAGCCCATCAGTTCACATGCAGCCAAACAGTGGGGCAAACAACAGCTCTGCGGGGTTATTTCAGATCGGGAAAATGGTGCAAGGGAAAGGCTTCAAACCCATGCACCATGGTTCCAATCCAGATCAGGTGCCCCCACACATGCACATTAGGTTTGGAACATGGAACTCCCAGCACAAGTCAGACAACAGGACCTGGGGTAGACACACAGGGGACATGAGGGCAATGCATTGCAAAGTTAGGCCCTAAATGTGCTCAGGCCTCACAGCACTCTTCAAGCCCAGAAGGGAATCGTGATGTACAACATCATACCCTATCACTGGCAAGCAGGATGAGACCACTGGATTGGCCATGATAGACAGAAACGGTGGGAGTAGCCTTCTGCCTTTGTCTCATCAAGTGAGCAGAATGATGTGTTCCAGACTCAGCATGGGCTTTGATGTCCAGCGATTTGTTGCATGGGTTCTGGCTTGCAGAACACATTTGGGGTTGGATTCCTTGTATGGTACCCTTCTTCCCTCTACTGCTAGGTCTGGCATTTGCTGCTTAGGCAAACAGCCTGTCTATTCTCAATTGCAGGCATAACAACATCCTGCATATTTATTGACTGAAATTTTATGCATGCATTGTCTACATTCAAACAGGGAGGGGAAAAACAGCTTGCAAGCTGTAAATTACAGGTGTGAGACACAATTTACAAACACAAACTGTGTGCAGTCATATTTACTTTAGTGAATTATGCTGCAGGAAAAAAAATAGAAAACAAATTTCCTTCTAACAGCTGCTGAATGAAATTGCTCTTCCAGGCTGGAAAAAGGTGATAGTTTATAAACCATAAGTGTTCTCAGTTTATGACTGTCCCATTACAAACTTAGAACTGTATTTCCACATGTTCCATCAGAGGAAATCCAGGTTTGTAACTTAAATGTCCTCATAGCTGCATGAATACCCTCCTACCTGGGAAAACACTGTTTCGATGTGCTGTTTTAATGTTTGTTTTATTAAATTGGTTATGTAGGATAACATAAAAAGGGCCTCTGATGGTATTCTGTCTTGATCGAGAGCTACCATCAATCCTACGTCTCTGACATGCATACCTGTGTAATATGTGTGCTTCCCAACACACATTTGTTTCATTCATCCATTATGTATTTTACTTGCACACATTAAAAAGCTGCAGTGTACAACGAAAGACTGATGTGTGAATTGGCATAGTGGAGTCACAGTGAGAATGATTTTTTAAAAAAAATGTTTTCCAGAACTCCAGGGGCTGGATCCCATTTCCTATGAGGATAAGGCTAAAGAGCCTGGGACTTTTCAGTCAAGGGAAGGAAAAGATAACAATTAAGAGGGAGAATGGTAGAAGTTTATAAAATTATGAATCAGATGGGGAAAGTAGATAGGAAAAAAAAGTTTTTTCTCCCTTTCCCATAATACTGGAACTTGGAGTAGGGTTCCCAAGTCCGAGCAGCGCTGGAGTGGGGGACTCCAGTGCCGCTCCGGTAGTGCCGCAACCACGTTGTGCCGCAACCACGTCATCCGGAAGTGACGCGACCACACTGGACACACTGGGGGCATGGCCACGACCATCCGAGGGAAAACCATAGAGTTTTCCCTTGGATGACCGTGGCCCCGCCCCCAGTGTGCCCGGCGTGGTCGCGTCACTTCCAGATGACGTGCACGTCGCATGCTTTGGGGGTGGGGTTCCCCCGGGGCCCGATCCGCCGCCAGCGAGGAATGGGCCTCTGAGGCAGGGGTTTCCCCGCCCCCCCAGGGGGACTTGGCAAGCCTAACGTGGAGTCACCTAGTGAAGCTGATGTGTAACAGCTTCGTGACAGACAAAAGGGAAATACTTTATTAGGTGAATAATTACATTGTGTAATTCATGGCCAGTGGACATAGTGATGGCCACAAACATACATGGTTATTAATGGGGACTAGCAGACTCAAGGATTTGGCTGACAGGTTTGTATGTTCTTAATTCAGAATCACTGAGATTTGCTATTGTGTTCAGGAAATTAAAAAGCTGTTTCCACACCGACCTCCATTTATTTTAAAACTCTTTTTTCCAAGCAGTTACTGTGCTCCTCTTTTATAGTTTGCGGCCCACTCACACAATGGACAGCACAATTCCTCATGAGTAAGGACCCCAGCTTGTAGTGCAGGTTGAGGAAAGCACCTCAAAAGTAGACCCACTGTGAATCACACTGCTTCCATTATGTCCCCGTTGGTGCTTAAGACCTACTTTCCTTCACACTGTGAACTGAAAAAGTGAGCAAGCAAAACTTTAGTCAGCACAGAGTAAAAGGCAGAGGCTGATTTCACACTAGAGCTGCTTCGCTGTTGTGCCGCTGTTTGCCCCGGTTCTATTGGTCAATTTCACACCCGAAGCCGCGCGACTGATTTAGACCTGCGGCTTTGCCCAATTTCCTCCGCAGTTTCATTGATCCTCAAAAAACAGCATCACGAAACTGCGGGGGGAATCGGGCGAAGCCGTGGGTCTAAATCAGCTGCGCAGCTTCGGGTGTGAAATTGACCAATAGAACCGGGGCAAACGGTGGCGCAACAGCGAGGCAGCTCTAGTGCGAAATCAGCTGGAAGTGAGAATGTAACCACTGGGAGATCATGGGAGGGAAAGGAGTCACACAGAAATGACATTCAGATCATTAGCAAAGGACCCCCCAAATCTTATCAGCAGGCTTTTGGCCTCAACAGACTCTATCACTATTACCATGTCCAATTACCTCACATGAGATCTATCCCCAAGTTTAGGCCAGTTACCTCACACATTTGCCCAAATTAGAATTTGTCCCTGACAGTCCCCCCCTTCTAGAATTCCCCCTCCCCCTCTAAATCTGTACTGTCATGGACAAATACCTGCACCCCTGCCTTCCTCCTTCTGCCCTGTAGATGGGAACAGAATCCTCCCCCAAAGTGGGCCTTTGTCTTGCTCAAAAACCATCTGTTTTGTTTTGTCTGAGCTGCAGAGATCCTGCCTGGTACCTGACACCCAGTCCTGCCCTTCCCTACTGGGTTTCTTTGGTTTCCAGCCACTTGGACTCCCCATTGGCCTTTAGGTGTGGCAGCTGGAGCTCTCTCCCTCTCCCTCTCCCTCATCTTCTCTCCTTTGTGCTCCCTTTCCCCCTTCCTTCCCTTAGAGTGGCTAAGCTGCTCTCTCAGATGCTTGGGGCTTGGAATCAATCTCACATCCAGATAGCTAATTTCTGCTGCTTTGATGCAGTGCAGGATGCCTCTTTAGTAAACTTGGTTTCTCATTTTCAGTTCTGATGGTCAAGTATTCCTTCTAAGCGTGTGGCAGCACTTTGTCACCCTAGTCACGGATCCTTATTACTAACATGAGGGACATTCATCTGGTTACGGCTGGGGTTAAAATCCAAGAGAGGAGCTCCCTAGGCAAAGAGTGAGAGGTATGGCCAGGAAGGCCACTTCCTTATACAGGGCTATTTCAGTGTGGATGTGGTGTTACCATGGGTGCTTGTGTTTGCATTTCTGTATTATGTTGATGCTGCCTGTGTGGGTTTCATGTCTGTACATAGGCGTAATCTTCGTGGGGGCGGCGGGGCTTCAGCCCCCGCCGAAATTTTCAGGAAAGTGCTCAGCCTCCCCCGGGAGCCACCTCTCCTCATAGCAACGCAATCGCGCTGGCCCAGCCCCAGCCTCCCCCAGGAAATTGGAAAGTCTACACCCTTGTGTCTGTATATCTGTGCACTGGGGGACTCAGGGATTACTGCTGTTTGTATAGCTTGCTTTGCATCTCATGCTTGCCTAGGAATAGGCAAGACCTGTGCTGCCTGCTGCTTTTACAGACCGTGTGCTTCCCTGGAATTCCTCCCATAATGCCTCGGACAAGAGGACGCCCAGCGCCATTACACCTAACTTGGACCCTTGGAAAACAACAGCGAGCCCCACCATTGCTAATCTGTGGGAAATCACGTAACTCTCTCTCTGCTATCTGGTTTGGCATCAGAAAGACAATACTGTTTATGGCTCTGGACCAGCAACATCTCTGCAAGTCAAAGGTTGCCAATGGAAACGGAGGTTCACACCTCACCACATGGCCCCCGCTTTGATGTAGGATAGAATATCTGCATATTGCCCCCTTCCCCTTTATTAGGACGTCACCCCCTTTGGACCTATAGCCATAGGATAGAGGACGGACCCTGAGGGTTTATGGCAGGTAAGGCCATGCCCCAAACATAGCTTTTAAAAAGAGAAACGCGCCTTTGTTTCTCTGGTTAACCCTCCCCTCCCTTAACGTGCACTAAGGTGCTGCAGGTGACTCTTACTAAGTTCCCCGGAGTCGCGACCAGGGAACGCGCACGTGGCTCGGCCGGACCAGCCTGTGTGTGTTTTTAGAGTCCACCAGTTGATGCTTTAGCTACCCTTCCTTCTTAAGAGATTTCTTCTCAGCTGGACCTCAGATAAGTATGACCGTCTACCTGTAGAGTCATCCCCCTTATTTGATGCTTTTGTTATTTTCCATGCTGATTGTTTCTATATCCTATTGTAACTAAGGAGCTTGTGTGAATCTTGTATGTATCCGTTTTTGTATGTCTGAGAATTGCTTTAGTAAAGGCAACATTGATTCATAAAACCTAGCTGTTGTCTGACTTCCTGGGAAATAGCGAGCATTCTACACCAATCTGACCTCTGGATACACGGAATCAGAACTCACGCACCGCCCACCTCTGTAATCAGAGCTGACTTGGGCTCCCGGAACCATCCTTGGAGGAGTTCGGGTAACAGTGGACTCCAGTTGACAAGTGATCACATTCATACAGGCTCATGTATCTGATCATACATGGTATTAACTGATGGGGAGGGCTTAGCATTGCCAACTCTGGGTTGGGAAATTCCTGGAGATTTGGGTGTGGAGGCTGGAGAGAGGAGGTCCTCAGCTGGGTATAATGGCATGTGGTCCACTTGCCAAAGCAGCTATTTTCCCCCAATGGAACCAATCTCTGTCATCTGGAGACCAGCTGCAATTCCAGGAGATGTCCAGCCCCCCCCTCCGAGGCTGCCAATCCTAGATGGCTCCAGCCTGGAACTCAACATTGCAGTTTTGGAAGCTTTCCTTGCAAGGCTCTGTCCCCATCAGAGAGTTGCTCACACTGTACACATTCCATGATCCTCCTACTTTCAGGCTTGATGTGCACATTTCTCATGGTTTGTGTTGCTCAAACACCTGCAAAACCTGTTGGACCACAGATGACACTGTCTGTGTAAACTTCGCTATGGTATTTAAGTTCCATAAATCCAGTTATAATACTGATGATGTGAAATTTTAAATGTGACATTTGTTGTAGGAATTCTAACAGAGAAGATTGTAGTGTAAGAAATGAAGTGAGACATATGTACCCCCCCCTCTATCGAAGGACCTCTCTCTAGACCACATTGGTGGTTCTGCCCTCAGGTGCCAGGATCACCAGGCTGCTTGATGAGCTCACTCTGGAGCAGGCCACATAGAACTGTCCCTTTAAGAAGCAGTCGTCTGTTAAGTCAACTCCTGCCGCCTTCCACGAAAGTGATGGCCTCTCTACCTGTGTTCCTGGATTGTTTTGCTCATATGGAGACTGTGTTGTTCTGAGCACCTCAGGGTGATCTTGCAGGTAACTGGCCTGTGCAGCTCAATGCACTGCAGGAGTACTATGTGCAAATGTCTTTGCCACATTCCTAAGTTGCCTCCTCCTTGTAGCGTTGGTGTATCTGGCTCGACATTTGCCAGGAGCTTTCTTGGGGGCAGTAAGATGTGAGAGGTGTGAGGGGGAGTTGGTGTGAGGGAGTGGTTCATGAGGGAGGCATGCATCAAAATGGCTCCTAGAAAGGTTCTTTACTATCTCCCCATAAACATTCATACCCTGGCCCTGCTCCTACACCTGACAGACACCGGCCTATCTTGTGTTGGGGGGGGATTGGATTTAAAGGCACCGGAGAGGCTAGGCCAGCAGCAGTGCTAAGGCAATCCTGCTGAGCAAACCTCCCTGGCGGCTGTAAGCATTCCACCTCCTCTCCTACACCTGACAGGCAGCTTCCTGTCCAGTGTAGGAGGGGGAGGAGTATTAGAAGTCACTGTGGAGGTGGGGCTGCACCTGACAGACAACCGCCTGTTAGGTGTATGAGGTGGGGGGAGTGTGTTGGAAGCCATCAGAGAGGCTGGGCCAGCAGCTTTGCTTCACCTCACAAGCGGTTCTTGGCCACTCCTGATTTCCTCAACTGTCATTAGCTCTCTGCAGTCCCCTGTAACTGGTGGGTTTTTTTTTTACCTCAGAACACTGAGCTCTGCAACTGAGCAATCAGAGAGTGGGGGGTGCAGAGAGGCAGCTACCTGGGAGCCGCATAGGAAATCATGGGGGGAGCACATTTTCCCCCTTTTGACCCTTCTTAGAGAGCACCTACGCCACGGTAGGAGTGTTCTCCCTGAATTTGGTGTTTCTAGGTCCAGCGGTTTGGCCTGGGCATTGATTTTACAGTGAGGGCACTTTCTTTTATATAGATAGATTGAGTGATTAAAATGGGGAATTTACCGCTAGAAGATGTTGTGATGGTCACAAGCATACATGGCTTTAAAAGAGGGTTAGACAGATTCATGGAGAAGAGGTCCATTAATGGCTACCAGCCATGGTGATGAAGGGGAAGCTTGACCTTGAGAGCTAATAAACCTCTGAACACCAGTGCTAGGAAACAACATCAAGGGAAGGCCTTGTCCGCTATGCTAAAGTTGTTGACCTTCCAAAGTAACTGGCCTGCTGGAATAACTGTGAAAGAGAGAATGCTGGAACACATGGCCCACTGGTTAGATCCATCTGGGCTCTCCTTAAATTTCTCATATAGTCAATTACTGTTGCTACAGTTCCTCTTGTGAAAGAATGGATAGATAATTTAAAAGATCTATCTTGTATGGGAAGATTGACTTGTCTTGTAAGATCTAAACAGCTAAAGAGATATCCATATATGGAAACAACTGATTTATTATATGGAGTGTTACAAAGAATACAAATTTGTACAAAGATAGGATTAACACTATATATTTTAGATAGATGGTTATAATTAAGGAGATGGGTTTTGTATTGTGCATTAGTATTTGTAAAACTCTCTCTCTCTCTCTCTCTGTGTAGCCTCGTCTAGCTCTGTGCTGTGTTTATGAGGCTAATTCTGAGCTTGGAGGGTCAGATGCAAATCCTCTTGGAATTTCCCCATCCATTGGATCTATTAATTGATTGCATTTTTGCAGCATCTACACACATTTCTAGCTTCCTGGCAAATGAACCACACATTGCATATTCTCTCTCTCCTTAGCAACTGGCTAACTAACCACAAGTGTCCAGGATGTGTTAAAAACAAAGCAAATCATAAATTCAGGATGCCTTCCAAATAATACTGCAAACAGGATTATACTTCAGGAAAATAAAAATTGCAACGATGCCAGCATCGCTGTTTGTACACCGAAAATACCTTGTAGCAATTTTGTCTTCCCTCAATCATGCTAATTCCTCACTGAATTTCAGACACTGCCTTTAAAGACCAAGTCCTTATTGTGAATGGTAATGATTAACAACAGTCATCTCCTCATAGACACTACAGAGGACTGTTTCCCGGGAAGATTGGCTTCTTATTTGCAGCCAGAGAAAGAGATGGGGGGGGGGGGGGAGTGGGGGGGGGGGGGAGAACAAGACATGAGAAATTTGAAGTCTCTCTCTCTGTCTCTCTCTGGACTCTTACAGACTTCATTTTAAAAAATTCGTTTTTAAAAATATGTTGTGTACCCAGGGAAGTCCGCGCACGCGGTTGGGTCAACACGTGGTCAGGCGAAGGGCCCAAACTTCATCTCCAAAGACAATAGACAGAACAGATTCTAGTGCACACCTATCAGGAGGCTAGGATCCTAGAAAGGACCTATGGGTCTAGGGTTGCACTGTAAATACCCTATCACGGATCTGTGTGTGTGGTGTGATTCAGGAATATAAGCTGGCCTGCGAGCCGGCTAAAGCATCTCAAGATCTGAATGAACTAAATAAAGTATGAGCTGTAATCACTCTTCAACGCATCAGCCTCAGTACTTTATAAAATAGAAACAGTAAGACAAGACCAAAGAAGTAAAAGGAAATTTAATTGATTCATATGAGGGGGGGGGTGCACTTGAACAACCATCAAACAGTCTTATTTATTTTTGCATTTTCTGCCTTGAGGGAAAGTTTGATTTTCCTGCACATTTGTCTTAGAACCACCCTGCACATTGCATAGAGTTCTAGAACACATTCAAGAGCATATAGTAGTCAGGGTTGCCAGCTTTGGTTTGGGAAATTCCTGGAGATTTGGGGGTAGTGCCTAGAGAGAGTCAGAGCTTGGAGAGGGGAGGAAGCTCACTGAGGATTGGGATAATATAGCGTCCTCCCTCTGAAGCTGCCATTTCCTCTAGAAGCTTTCATTTCCCAGTAATAATACAGAACACTAGCCAGGTCTATCCTTACTACACATGAACTGTACCCATGGTTTAAAATATGCCTAATATTATCTTGAAGGATTACAGAGGAATGGGTAGTAGTAGAGATAAGAGGGTTTCCCAGTTATTTTCTTTATTGTTCAAGAATTTCACTCTGATCTACATTCTATTTCTCCATAACTCCTAGGAAACAAGGAGAATTCCTAACATTAATTTTGGGATTGGAGCAAGCCAGCAGTATCGGGATATAAGTTATCTGGTCATGTTTCTTATGTCTGTCCCATGAAAAACTTCAGCAGCCCATTTCTACACAATAAGCTTCTGTTAAAGGAACAGGACATTTTTCTCCAGACCTGTTGGCAACCTTATCTCAGATGGTATTCAGTGGCTGCTGACAAGCTAGCAGGATCTTCCCTGCTTCCTACATCACAGAATCTTGAATGATCTGTTCTTTGACCAAGTTCTTGATATAAAGGTCCCATTCATGTGGGCTATGGGCTTTTCCACAGGCTCAGCTTACTCCTGATTGATTGTCTTGGCAGTCAATCCACAAGCACTGGAATCAGTTTGGACATGGTTCTTCCACATATCTGCCCTCCCTCTGCATTTTCACAGTTACGGAGTCAGTTTCCTTCCACACATGTCTTAAATAATCAGGATTTTCAAGGGAGAGTGCTGTTGTCATCAGTAGCATCACAGCACACACACTCCATTTTTTGTTTTGCACATGCTTAGAACAATATATCAATATCATGGCTGATTTTTTTTTAAAAAAAAGATCAAAAATGAACACATGCTTAGGGATGAAGAGAGAGAGTGGGGGGCACCATTGACACATCCAAGGCTGTCGAGGGTAGCATTCCCAGGGTGGGGGGACTGCAGCTGGCTATTGGGGAGGGACAATGTGAGTCTTCCCTATGCCTGCCTGTCTTTGCACAGGGAAGCCTAAAAAAGGAGGACCTCTGCCCCACATCTGTTTATGACCTGTATGTGAAGTGCTTTGTTCCTTTCAAACCATGCTGTTTTTTTCTTGCACTCCCCACCTGGCTATTGATTTTTTTTTTAATCAGTACTAAAATATTGTTATATTGGTATACTGTTGTAATGACAGGTCTCTAGCCCTTTCTCTCATGAAGTTATAAAGAAAAAAAGGTATATCTCTGCAAGGGAAAGGGTTAGAGACTTATTTTAAAAAATAAAGGTGGGAATTCAGAGAACATAAGAACATAAGAGAAGCCAATGTTGGATCAGGCCAATGGCCCATCCAGTCTGTCACACAGTGGCGAAAAATACCAGGTGCCATCAGGAGGTCCATCAGTGGGGCCAGGGCACTAAAAGGTCTCCCGCTGTTGCCCCCCCCAAGCACCAAGAACACAGAGCATCATTTGCCCCAGAGTTCCTATCTGTACCTCGTGGCTAATAGCCACTGATGGATCTCTGCTCCATATATTTATCTAATTCCCTCTTGAAACCATCCATGCTTGTAGCTGCTACCACCTCCTGTGGCAGTGAATTCCATGTGTTAATCACTCTTTGGGTGAAGAAGTACTTCCTTTTATCTGATCTAACATGCTTAACCTAAATGTGGGGGGAGGTTGTGTTTTTTGTTTTTTTCTGCAAGTGGCATCATGCTGTTACCAGCACCCCCTCCACCATGTCCTGCCAATCTTCTGCTGGTTACCAAGCTGAGCTGGGCAACCTTGTTGGCTGAAAACTCTTGGGACACTGGGTGGGGTGAGAGACTTAGTGTAACCACAAGTGATCTAACTACATGGTAGAGTGCTGGGAGGCTCCTAGAGCATTCCATGATGCAGTGATGTCATTTCCAGTCACACAGC
Source organism: Gekko japonicus (assembly GCF_001447785.1). Lineage (NCBI taxonomy): Eukaryota > Metazoa > Chordata > Lepidosauria > Squamata > Gekkonidae > Gekko > Gekko japonicus. Next base: position 894,513 of record NW_015166435.1, on the reverse strand, counting down.
TGGAATTGGTGGTGTGGGATGCCATTTTGGCCTCCTACTCCCCCATGTTCTATTGAGTGGCATTGGGGGAGTGAGGCTGAGAAGTTGCCTGCCAAAGCAGACAGAGCCTCCTGTGGGCTGGCTAGAGAGCAGGATGGAAGGGTGATGAGAAGGACAGATAAGCTCGCCTCTACGTACCACACCTCAGAAGATACCAGACTCACACTGGTGGCCCATAATATTTAGACAGGAGTTCTGCATGCATGAACCTGTCCACCAATTGCCCGTTACAGATTCAGATATTCATTACATGAGCTTTCAACTTTTTGAAGTGAAAGGATGGGGAAAAAACCACCATTCATTTTTGTGTTGTTTTTAATTAGCCTGTGATTGGGGAAGACTGTATTGTATGTCCACTAGTTTCTTGCTATCTATTTGTCACATGTTATTATCTCACTGCTGATATTGGTGTTTTCTTGGGACAAAATCGCCCTTGGTTCTGTCAATGGAAGAAAAACTAGGAGGAATCCTTGATTGCTTCACTATTAGTGTTGGCATTTCATGACTAAATTGCCCTTGCTTCTATTCATGAAGGAACAGCTGGAACACAGTACAAGGAAAAGAAAAAACAAAACAAAATAAAAATAAAATAATTGGCTCTCTTGGATGTGGATGTAGCTGTGGGATGTGATACTACTGTGGGTCACTACTCATAAATTGCAGAGGTTAAAGGCCACCTCATGTCTCTGCCCACGTCTGCACTTCTTGCTTTGTGCTTGCCTCCTAGCAAGTTCCCTGAGACCAACACAGTTTTCTGATCTCAAAAATTCTGCCTTTTCCCTCTCATGGCAGGGTTCCTAGTATTTATTCATTCCTTTGTCCTTTCTGTTATTTCCCCCTGCAATCATTGCAACTGGTTTAGTATATTGGAAAGTTAGTTTCTTGCTGACTGTCTATTGAATCTGTTCAGAGATACACAAAACCATGGTAATTCCAATTGAGCAATATGGAACGTAGGTAGTATCTTTAAATACAATTCCATTACTTCATGATTTAAGTGGGCATGAATATTATTCATAGACTACCAGGAGGAGGAGGAGGAGGAGGAGGAGGAGGAGGAAGCAGCAGCAACCCCCCAAAAAACCCTTGTGTTTGAACTTAATGTAGAAAAGAGACATCATACCTTGCACCAAGCTAATTAAGCTAAGGAAATAAAATGGCAAGAATGGTTTAAAGGTACATACGCATGATAAAACATGGCATTACAATTATCTTGATGTGGTTGTACAAAGAGGTGGTTTTTTTATTTAGCCAATGCACAAGAGTACACATGTCTTCACACACAAAAAGGGAGAAGAGGAGCACAATGGAAACTGTTTTGAGTCTTTCTTGGGGAGAAAGCTGAGAGATAAATGAAGTAAATAAAAAAATTAAAAACTCAATAAAACCACATGAATGGCTGCGCCAAGATTGCTTCTTTGCATTGTTTTATAATACAGGCACATTGGAAACATGATGGCAGAGGGACAAAGTAATCAAAGGTACAGAAAGCTACAGCAACTGCCACTTGCTTTTATTCTAAAATTAATTTAAATCAGAAGTAAGGAGGAGTGGCATACAGTGTAGAGTGAATATCTGAATCGAGAAGGAAACAGAACTGGGGCCTGGGGTGGGTGGGTGGGGCAGTTGCCTCTCTGAAGTGGTCATCCAGTAAAACAACTTGCTGACCAAGATGGTACAGCAGTTATGTTCTCTAAATTCGTTCCCACCTTCATTTCTACCCTCCTTGTCATATGGCCTTAGGTTGACTGGCCTACTTTTCCCACCATCTTTGGATGACGGGACAATTGGGCCAGGCCATTCTACCCAGGGCCACGGGAAATGAACACCTCTCCTTGTCTCTGCCATGGCATCTCTTCATTTTCAACAAAGATCTTGGTTAATCCTGCACTTGCTAACATTTACACATTATTATCCCTCTCTTACCCATCCCATAGCTTTGTTTACTTTCCATTTTCAAGCTTCAATTGAAATTTCTTGGGGCAGGAACCTCTTTCTCTCCCCCCCCCCCCATGGTATATACTGAAGGTGCTGACTCAGTAATAACAATTATACATTACTGGCAAAAAAGAACCCGTTCAAATCCAACAGTTGGCTCCTCTGTAGTCCCTCATATAAATAGTGTCCATAGATCTCCAAATAGAGAACGATAGCTGCAGAGAACGCCCACAATGGAAAGAATAACAGCTGTACATCTCTCCCAGGTATAAATCAAGGAGTTTCAATCCTCTTCAACAGTGGCTGGTTAAAGGGAACCCAATTTCCAAAGTAACATAGGCACAGCTCAATGATTTAAATGGAACCCTAGGCAATGATGCAGGCTGCAGTTCTAAGCACCCCTGACTGTAATGGGACTTACTTCTGAGAATATATGTGTAAAATAGCCCTGGCAATCCACCTTAAGTTGGGGTGCAGTTGGGTTGTGGGTCCCAACCCACCAGTGATGTAGAGGCTCTGGAGATTCTACTGTTTAAAGCAGTGGACATTTGTAAAAGAATGTGTTGAGGCCTAGACAACGTGACTGTGGTGGCAACGTTTTGCAGTATAAAATAGGAATGCCCATTCTCCATAATGGGACTCTCTGTAGTTTGACGGCTTTGCATCTTGCAGGAATATCAAACTGCTGTTTTTGCCACTTAGGGGTTTTACTGTCACTGTGTGTAAAACTCTGTGTCAGATCTAGGTCTTCTTTCATGGCCACTGCTTATTCATCTCTAATGATGGTAACCCCAATCTTCCCCTCTCCTCCAAAGTGTCGCCTGCCAATACCACCTACACTTTGATCTTTTTTTTAAAGTACTGTTTTCCAAATTTCCAGCCAATTGCAGCATTATGAAAGATGAGCGACTAATGATCAATTTTTGAAAGATTACTAAGCTTAAATCCTCAAGACAAGACAGAGCAGTATGAAGCATGTAATTTTATCCCTGGGACATCCATTTTATGTCATTAAAGCACACTGTATAAGAGTAACAAGTATACTGTAACAGCAGTTATTTTGTCAAGCACAAGGCTCACAGAATTTTAAAGAGCACAAAAGAGTACAAATGGCCCACCGCAAAACTCTAATCATGCAGTAAAAAAAGTCTCACATAATCTTTAGTTTAGTGGTTAATATTTTTTTCCTTCCTAAGACTTAAAGAGTGTTCTGCAAACTGTTACTATGCCAAACAAGGCTACTTTTGAAAAGCAAACTACAGAGTTAACAATGGGGGCACTAGCTCCCACCTAACAATGGGGATTTTGCAGATCTGGTGTTGCTCTAAGCATGGGAGAATTCGGCATGTCTTCTTTGACAAGCCGGGAGAATGTAAGGAAGGTACTGGGCTCAATCCAACTCACTTTGGACAGGTTGAACTGAGCAAGGCTCAACTGCAACCCACTGATCCTTCATAATCTGAGACGTAGTAAAAGGGTTCTTCTACCACTCTCTCATAATAGAAACAACAATAAAAGGCCTTTTAGACTGCTTACTATGCACTTAGGCTGTTCACTGTCAGGTGCGAGTACCTCTTTGCCAGTACCTTTTTGCTGTCCATACTGTGTTCATCCTTGTTACCTATCTGTATGCTATTAAATTATCCTTTGCATGTGTCTTGACAGAAAGCAGCTGGTACATCATAGAGTGATGTCTTTGGGGATTGTATATTACATTCAGGGTCAAATTCAGGTCAGAGAGAGCCCCCAGATTTCTAACTGCTTAACCTTACCATATCTGAAGAAGTGAGCAGTGACTCATGAAAGCTTATACCGTACCACAAATCTTGTTAGTCTTTAAGATGTTACTGGACTCTTTTCTACTATCTCTAGTTATAGGTCCACACATATTAGGCCTAGGAATGTCCTGTGCCCAAGGCTCTGGAGAGCTGCTGCTAGTCAGGCTAGAGAGTACTGAGCTAAGTAACCTACAGCACAATCCTAACAAAATTATTCCAGTCTAAATCTATTGGTTTCAAAAAGCTTAGACTGAACTAACTCTTCAGGGGATTGCAATGGTATATCCTTACGGTTAATCCGTATTTTCATACCTTCAGACAAAGGGAAAGAAATTGAAGACAAGTTACACAATATATTTTAAAAAGCTGAATATCCAATGTTATTGAACCAAGGTCGTCACATGTACACACACATACACATACACACATATAAAAGAAAAGGAAAAAAAGAAAGAAAAAGAAGTAGTTTTGGAGCAGTGACATGACAGAAGAGTAGGGTTGCCAGCCCCCAGGTTCAGGTGGGGGTTCCCCTGCTTTTGGGGGCTCCAATCTGCCCCCAGCCACCTAGCCAGTGGGGGAAGCCCGCTACAAGTCCTGCCCCCAAGTGCGACCACCCACCTGGCCACCCCTCTCCTTCCCCTCCTGCCAGATTTCAAAGGCTTCAGGTTCATGGTGGGGACCATGTGGTCCTGATCACCTGGAGGGTCCTTTAAATCTAGCAGGAGGGGGTGGTTGCGGGCTGCATTCTCAGCCCACAAAAAGACAATTTAAAGGGACTTTTTGTGAGTGGGGTGGGAGCTGTGGTGTGCAGTGCTGATTTCCCCCAGCTCCATGTGCCGCAGCCCCCACCCGACTTGTAAAAAGATCCTTTAAAGAGTCTTTTTGTGAGCTAAGCATGCAGCCCACAACCGCCCTCTCCCACCCTCCTGTTAGATTTAAAGGGCCCTCCAGCTGATCAGCCCTCTGGCTATCTGTTGAAGCCCTTTAAATCTGGCAGGAGGGGAGGGAGGGGGTGGCCGTGCAGGTGGTTGTGCTTCGGGGTGGGTTTTGGGTCATCCCCATACACCCCCAGAACACCCACCAAATCCCCCTGCTGGAGTGAGGAGGGGACGAGGCAACCCAATGGAAGAGACAGAGAGAGATATTCATTACTCATGGCCCTGGGTAGACTGCCCCATCATCTGCAGTCATTGGGATAACTGGGTCAGTGTATCCAGAGTTCAGTGGCTACTTTAGTCAGCCACCTGTTTTACTGGAAGGCCACATGAGAATGAGGTTTGAAGGTGATTGTCCAAGGCCCCATCCATTCCCCAGTTCTACTCCTTTGTTCTTTTCAGAAATCCGTTCCACTTTTCCTTAATGTCACCATTTACATGGGGACACTGAAAATCCCCAATGCGTTCTGCAAATGTCCCCAAACAGATATCAGTTTCCCTATTTTAGGGATATACATGAGAATGTGAACAACTAGGCTTCAATGACTCCGCATCCATCAGAGTGTAATCCTCAGTTTTCAGACATTCAAGGCATTTGTGTGGATTTAGCAATGCTTGAATGATAATATTCACTACATTTCAAATATTCTGTGTAATGGTTTGTAATGAAGTATCCAGAGCTAGTGGCTTTGTGCATTCTGAACATGAAGGCAGAGAGAAAGTACATGTAAGATGGGTTGTCTCTCTCTACCCATATTTATTCCGTATAGCTGCAACTGAGAAGGCACATCTTCCCCTTCCTCAGAGAGATGTGTGTGCCTAAACCTCACTTCCAGCTATGGTACTGGGTGGACTACTTATTCATATCCCACAAGAAACTCTTACTAAACTCCTCCACCATGGCCCCGGCAAGAATTCCACCCCAGGGCATCCTGAACCCTTAGTTCTTCATACCACACTTCACATTATGTTGGAGATGGAGATCTAGGGCTGCTAGTTCTTCAACTCTGGGGGAGCTATCCTACTTCTCAGCTCTGGTTCCCTGCTGCCTCTCAGTAGGGGTGGTAGTGAGGAAAGGGGGGAAGTCACTCTGATGCCATGTGGTCATTTCTGGCATGAGTCTGGAAATGACATACTCTTACTGAGGCAATGCTCTAAGATTCCACCAAAGCAGCTGAGGAAAGGAGAACAATTCAGGGATATTACCCTGCTGTGATGACATCATTTTCAAGTTCATGCCAAAGTGATGTCATGGCATCAGAGAAATGCCAATTAGGGATGGGCATGGGCCAAAAAACTGGACGTTCTTAGAGGTCCATGGTTTGTGGGTTTCACAGACCATGAACCACAAACTTTCATGAACTTTTCCATTTTTATGAACCAGTTCATGGTTTGCATTGTTCATGATGGGGGGAAGGGTTTAAAAAAGCCGTTTAAAGAAACATGTCCTTTTAAATGGTTTTTGCAAGCCCCCCGCCACCGCCGCTGTGGCAACACCATGCAGAAGACAACTCAGAAGGCATTTAAATGCCTTCTGGGTCCACTTTCGCATTATGCCGCTGCCATGGTGTGGCATAAGGGAGCTCAGAGGCATTTAAATGCCTTCAAAAACATTTAAATACCTTCTGAGCCCACTTTCAGGCTTCTGCGTCCACTTCTGGTCATGTTGCGCTGCTGTGGTGGCATGATGTGGAAGTGGATTCAGAAGGACTGCTCAAGGACCAACCAAACTCCCAGAAAACCCTGAGCAGTCTATGGGTGGTCCATGGAAAGCGGGAGGGCACAGACCAGGCAAACAAACTACAAATCAGTCCCTGGACCAGAGGTCATTTCGGGGGGGATCGCGGGGGATCGCAGTTCCCCTGGGTGAGGTACGGGGGGCGGGGCACATGATGAAGCCCCGCCCCCTGCTTCCGGCCACCCGGGGCTTCCTTGCACTCCCACCGGCCTTGCAGGTCCACCGCCGGGCCCCTCATGGGGCTCGGCAGTGGAGCTGCAAGGGCGGCGGCGGCAGCCGGGACCGTTGGGGGCGGGGTGTGTGGCCTTATGACACACTTCCGGTGATGTCAGGGGGAGTGGCATATGCTAATGAGTTATGCTAATGAGTTCCCCTAGCTCTTTTTCTACGAAACAACCCCTGACCTGGACCATAGAAAATTTTGGTTCAAGGTTTGGTTCGTGCCCATCCCTAATTCTAATTAATGTGTCCCTGCCCCCCCCCCATGTCCTGATGAGTACCAGTGCTGGGCAGACCGCCCCATGAAGACCCCTAATCATATATCCTAATGCATTTGTATCTCCTAAAAGCAGCTTACCATGGCACTGGGTGGAGGGACTAACTATTTCCACTTGTGCCATTTTCCAGTTGAAACTGCCCCTCTTAGATGCAATTAGACCTGGCGGCGAAAACAAGAAAAAGCCCAGTCTCTGACTATATTTGCCTAACAGCTAACAGCAACCCCAGGGGGATAATTCAGTGGGGGAAATGGTGCTTGTATAACACTCCTTCCGTGATTAGAATTACTCTCCCTTCCTCAGCTGCTTTTTAAGGCTAAAATGAAAACACTGGAGATCCGATTATGGATCTCTTTTGTAACACATCATTTGGCTCTCAATAGTGAAGGTTCAAAAGCATTTCATTTCATCTGAACATCAAGACACCTTTCTGAGACCCCAACTATTTATTTCAATTATTATTTTTTTAGAGCATCAAAGTCTCCAGGGTTCTTAAATTAGACACAGGCTTAGAAACAATCTTCACTTAGTGCAGGGGTGGAGGTGGGATGACGTGCAATTGGGGGAGGGAAGAGGGGGATCCTGCTAAGAATATTAATACCAAGGCATACCATTCAGGTTACAATTGGCTCTAATTGGCAACCCTAAAGCTGTAAAATTCCAATTTACCTGCAGCTGAGTGGCATTCAGAGAAGTAAGAAATGATTTCCTATCTTAAAAAAAAAAAGAAATCCTGCTTCCATTCTACTTATTGCAAACCTAAGTCCATTGTGAAGGCATGGAGTAGGCATATGTGCCAAGAAAACCCCCCACAACTTTCTAAAAAGTAAACCCCCGCCCCAATCCACACTGTGTAACTATCATCACTAAATTCAGATTTTTGAGAAACACACAAGAGCAGATCTGTTTATGTGATTAGGTGTTTTATACCTTGCTACATGGAGATCCCAGCATATGTGTCGGCCCTCCCTCCTTCAGTGGAGGCAAAGGCGGCCCCCGGCAGTACGGCTGCACCATCTGCCGGTAGGGCCGGATTCCACTGTTGCACAACTCTTACTGCAAACAAGTTCTTCCTAATATCCAGCTGGGACCTTCCCATCCTTAATTTAAACCCATTATTGCAAGTCCTGTCCTCTGTTGCCAACAGGAACAGCTCCTTGCCCTCCTCTAAGTGACAGCCCTTCAAATACTTAAAGAGAACCATCATGTTCCCCCTCAACCTCCTCTTCTCTAGACTGGATATTGCAAAGCCCATCATAGGGCTTGGTCTCCAGGAAATAATTTCCTACATGTAGGAATTATTTCTCATGGAAAAAATCTTGCACATACACACAGGGCCCCTTAGAGGCTGCATGTATTCAAGATGCTTGGGACAAATAATTCTATGTGCTCTGAAACACAATGCAGATAAGAGCTTATTTTCCGTAGCTTATTCTACACCACTATTCCTTGTTTCTCACTTCGGCCCAATGATAATGTCAGCTTAGCAGAGCTACCTGCACAAAGCTGTACACAGATTAGGCAAAAGAGCTTGCACTGCACTTTTGCTACCAGTGCTTGTCGCAGTGATCATACTTACTTTCCCTGCCCCTCTCCCCATCCCCATGCTGTCTGACATATTGCATTCTCTGCAAGAAGAGGTTAATCTTCACTGAAAATATAATCCTTCGGCCCTGTGCATTTGTTGAGGTTGCAGGGGAAATTTTTTCTTTGAAGTCGGCTGTCATTCCAGCAAAGCTGTGTTAAGAAACTCAAATTAAATATCTATGGTCGTACATACCAGTAGGGAGTTGGGGGCGAAAAAAAGCAGCTTTGGGGTACTATTGCGGGTGCGGTGGGGGAGAAGGAAACAGGACCATGACTGGCTTTTTTTACAAGCCTTTTCCCATAACTGATTTTGATTTAAAATATTGCAGAGATTCACTCATATGAAAAATTAAAATAGCTTAGGATTTTGGATTCAAACTATCTGAATTTGATCTGACACACCACTACTGGTCCAGCAAAACTGTGACTTTTTATTATTATTATTCTTGGTAGTACATTCAATTACTGAGATACTATCATTTTGAATATTTCACTGCCATAAAGAGTCTGTCTCCCTTAGGGATTTTATAGAAGGCGGACTATTAAATGTGCCTTCCCTTCTTCTACTTTACTCTCTCTCCCCCACACACACTTTGGGAGGGAAAAGAAGCAGGCTAAAAGAAAATGCAGGCCTGAATGGAATGCAGGCCTGAATGGAAGCAGGGAGCTGAATGTGTGATGCAACAAAGTCTTTTATTTATTTCCCAAGGACATGGCAAACAACAGGGAAGACCTGGATCAAGTAGGACAGAATAATGGCACCAGGGGCCAATGAAGCTTTTCTTTTCTTTTTTAAAAAAAGGAGAAATAGAGAGCAGAGTTTAAAACAAGGGCTATTTATTCTGCAGGTAGGGTTGCCAACTCCAGCTTGGAAAAATCCTGGAAATTTGGAGGCATGATCTGGGGAAGAAACTCAGGAAGGAAATAATTCTGCTGATATTTCCTTCAGGGGAAATTGATCTCTGTAGTATGGGGACCAGTTTTGATTCCAGGTGACTTCCATGGTGCACCTGGAGGATGACAACCCTATCTGTGAGGAGGAGAGATGCCATTTAGAGACAGAGATGGAAAAAGCACTACTTCATGGAGGATTACAGATCACCAGTCTTCTCCCATGACTGTTGCAACCATCACGATAGATCCAGGAGTCTCTACATTGCTATAATTCTCTAGGTTCCAAAATGCTGTGGCCATTACTTTTCCTGAGGCCTTAACCCTGCAGACAGTTGTACAACGAACAACGAATGGGCTTAAACCGTTCTGTTTTAAGCTTGTTGTTCATTGTCTCAGCTGACTACTCCCTCCATTTTGTTGCTTTTTTAGAAAAGCTTCTTAAAAAAAAAGAGAGGTGGCAATGGTATTTTTTCTGCTTAGTAAAACAAGCTATAAAATTACCACAATTTGGAAGTGATGGCTCTTAACATCCATAAATTCCAATATAAGATGGGATCTGAATTCAGAGAGATCTTGCTGGTGAGAATTGATGGGAATGTGATAAAAGAAAATTAATAAAGACAAATCGTAAGGGAAAGGGGGGGGAGTAAAGGGTCAAAAAACCACAAAGACAGTGCAGTGAGGTGATGGGAGACAGGTATGGATTCCACACAGTCAGCCAGCAGCCATTGTGGTGCTTCAGCCTAATGTACTCACAGACTGTGCAGCACATAAAACAAATCTTAGGCTGTTCACCACACTTAAAATTAGTTCTCAGGCCTCAGGCAGCTGCAGGTGGAGTGCTCTGTTCATCCTGAGCTGCTGTAATTTATGAAACATGTTAGTACAATCAAAGAGGAGAAACAATAAAATATGTGGCAAGGTTTGGAGGATTTGTTTCCCAACTGCACTGATTTTAAGGGCCTTACACTGGAATAACTCTGCATAGGATCACACTGTAAATATATCATAGTCTGTACAGTTCAAGGAACAACAATGGGACGTTCCAAACAGTTGGAAGCCTTCATGAAACATTCTGGTTTTGTTTTTTGTTTTTTAAGTGCTACATGGTCACATTGTGTGGCTCTGATTCCACAAGCAGCATCAGGATTCACATAGCCCCAATCAGATCACCCATGATCTGTGTGGGACTATGTGAACCTTGCTTCTGCTTCTTGGGGTGGAGCCATGCAGTGTGATCATGCAGCACATAAAGAAAGTGCAGTGGAGTAGCTATAGAACCCCTTCCCTATGCCACCTTCCTGTCCCCCAATCAGATAATGGGTTCTGTCACAGAGAATCAGACCAGAATTATATAGTGTTGCAGGATCAGATTTAGGAACTTTTCACAGAACTCCACATATAATGCAGATTCAATGCATACACCCCCTAACATACAGGGTATATGTACTGACATCATGTAACGCTATGGTGTCATTTTCAGTAAAACAAAAATCTGCAAGTTACATCACTGTGACACTCTAGGAATTTACCAGATCTCCTAGAATATTGTGTGACATGGTGATGTGACTTCTGGATTTTTGATCAGAAATGACACCATGGCCAGTCTCTGCCCCATCCCCCACGTCTACTAGTTGCTGGCAACTCTCTTTGTAACAGAAATGTGAATGCTATCAATATTTCTTGTTTACCAGAAGGAAATGTTTGAAACACCCCCATTTCATTTTTAATTAACATTTTAGTAGAAGGAATTATATGACTGTTGATTTTCTTACATTATTTCTACATATTCTTTCTTTCAACGTCTACTTAAAATATAAATTGAAATAGAATTTCTCAAACTGGAATTTTTGTAACCTACAGCATGTTCCCATTTTGCTGCCATAACAATACACTGAATTCACTTTTAATTGTTTTTCCCTCCATGATTTACAGAGATTTAATTTGGGATTACACATTCCACCTGTAAAAGAAAAGCCATTTTGATAAAAGTCGAACTCCAGTTTAATAATTTCTTTGATTCTCTGCAGAGGAAGAGAGAAAATAGTGGTTTTGACACTGTTTCTTTGTTATATTGCACCAAATTTATAAATCTTGCAAAGCGTGGCTTGTGATTCCAGTTACGTAATTACTACCTCTTGAGAAACCACCACAAATACTGCAAAGCTATTCTTGCTAGTCTGAAGCTTCTCAAATCATTCCATGGAAAGCTCCACAGGGATTACGTGCACGTTACCCTCAAAAGCTCTTGAAGAACACTAAAGGAGGGGCTTTATAGGATCAATCTATAATTAAAAATAATAATGATTAAACACCAATCAAAGAGAAACTGAAATAAATATGACCTGCATAAGTGCTCAGTCCTAGGAAGAGAGGTGTTGAGATTCAAACCTGCCCGAAAATCAAGGTCTGGAAGTTTCCCATCCAATTCCAGATATCCATGGACTGGTTATGGTTAACAAAAGAACTCTGCCAGAAGCATACTCAACACCTTCTTTATCATTGACTTAACATATTCCAAGGTAAACCCTGGCACTGAAAAGTTTAAGTTCAGGAGAGCTTGTGCAAGAGATGTTCCCCTGGGGATTATTTACCACAACTGAGGACCGAATAGAGTACTGAAAACAAGAAGGCTCTCATGAGCATCTGATGCAAAAATAATCAGATGTGTATCCTTTTTGGAAAATTCTAGGGAAATTCACCACAGAACCGCTACAGAATCTGAAAAACAGAATGTATAGTCTAGAAAACTATATGCCTCAGGCACTGAACAAATCACACCTCTCTGTGCAAGTCTCTGTGCAACATGCAGAGGAAAATTAGCTGTGGGCATCAAGAACAGTTCCTATTAATGCAGCACAGTCTTCCTCACAAAAGGTGCATGTCGATATGTTTTGACTGATTTCTATCAGATGTCTTCATTAGGAAGACTATGAAACCCATGGAGTTTAGTGATGACAGTTACTTCCCCAAGATCCAAGGTCACATTCTGTAATCTGCGAAATTCAGTTTTGGGCATTCTTCACAAAAAGCTGAACATGTGTCTACAATCTGGTTATATAGTAGCCCATTCACAAGAGCATAATGCACATGCCATCAAATGACTAGAAAAGTAATCTCCCATTATGCACATACACCAACAGTCCTAATTTGCTCCAAATTATTAGCATACTAACACTTATCCTAAAAATGCTTTCCTGGGAGGAAGCCCCATTGTATAGACCTGAGTAGGATTCTGAGTAGACCTGATTATGATCACTCTCTGAACATTATTATGCACACCGCATATTAATATGATATATTATCTTTCTATGTAATCTATTACTGCCCACCAAGTATTCAGCATCATCACTGAATGCCCCCTCTCCCCAGCGAGCCATAAGTAAACAGGACACAGAAAAAGCACTCCAGGCATGTTTTTGGGGTTTTTTTTGTTAGGTATATTTATGATGTCCTGACCTGGATAGCCCAAGCTAACCTAGTCTCATCAGATCTTGGAAGCTAAGCAGAGTGGGCCGGACAGTATTTGGATGGGAGACCACCAGAAGAAGAAGAAGAGAAGAGATTGGATTTGTACCCTTCCCATCACTCAGAATCTCAGAGCAGTTTACTGTCTCTTTTCCCTTCCCTTCCCCACAACAGAAACCCTGTGACATAGGTGAGGCTGAGAGAGCTCTTTCAATAACTGCTCTTTCAAGAAAAGCTCTGGCAGGATTATGGCTTGCCCAAGATAATTCAGCAGCTACAAGTGGAGGAGGCGGGAATCAAACCTGGTTCTCCCAGATTAGGGTCCACGCATTTAACCACTACACCAATCCAGGGTTGCTACACCACCTCTGAATGTCTCTTGCTTTGAAAACCCTAAGGGGTTGCTATAAATTGGGTGCAACTTGACAGAAAAAAAGGTCTATACATATATGATAAGATCTCAGGCACAGAGGTTCATTGATGCAATTGGCTCAGAGATTTCACACCCCTTCCCGTCTGTAGTCTCTGAAACAATGTGGCTATTACTCCATGCAGGTCCTATGACCTTGGGAATAAACTATTCTGGAGTAGGAAGTCACTGATAAGGAGAACATAAGTGAAGGCATACTGGATCAGGCCATTGGCCTATTCAGTCCAACACTCTGTGCCACACAGTGGCCAAAAACCAGGTGTCATTAGGAGGTCCACCAGTCAGGCCAGCACTCCAGAAGCCCTCCCATTGTGGCTCCCCAAGCACCAAGAATACAGAACATCACTGCCCCAGATATGGTGTTACATCTATACGTTGTGACTAATAGCCACTGATGGACCACTGATGTGGCCAATAATCACAGAGAAGGAGAAGAAAGGCCTATGAAGATCAGAGGACCTTGTGCAGGCCTTCCAAGTTCCTGGCATTGGATGTAACCTACAGACTGCTTTGTAAAATTCAGACCATGAAACAGATGTCTGGAAGCAGAAGATTCCCAGTGCTTTGGTTCCACTTTGGCAATGAGACCAGGTAGTCCAGAACTCCAAAATTGGGGGGAGGGGAATCCAGATTTAGTGAACTGCAAATCAAACCATAGTTCCAGTCCATTTGGATTTTTCATTACAAAATGCTGACTGCTTAATTATAAGGAAACTCTCATTTGCCTAGACTGGAGTTTCTGTTATCTACAGAGAGATTGGGAGTTTCATGGATCTAAACCCCAGTTAATAAATAAGATGTGAAGTGCTACAAAAGGGCTGTCTGGGATCCCTCATTTAGACATTCAAGACCTCATCTGATGCTTCGGCCACCAAGCGAGGAGGAGCATTCCTACGTGGATCACCCTTACATGCTGCTACACCCAAGCTCTTTTTAAAATATCCTCGTGATAAGACGCAGCACCATGACTGGACTGCAATCATATGGACACAACATATGGGCTCTAATATGACGTGATGCTGTTATTCTTGCTATTACACACGCTTGGAATCTTCCAAACTGCTGTTACTTTATTCTTTAAAGAAAATATGATCATTCTTGATTGTGCTTGGTTTTTTTTGTTTTGTCTGGAATTTTGGTAACGGGGAATGAAGTTTAAACTTACAGAAAGACTTGAGCTGAGAACAGAGGAACACTTGAGACAGAGGCTCTAATTTTGGGTCACAATCATTTTCAACCCCGTGCTTAAAGAAAAGCTGGCTGCTTGGGCGGAGGACAGCTCAGAAGCTGAAAACCTGCTGTTACTCAGAATGTTCCTAAAGTTTCCCCCTCCCTCAGAGGAGTCGCAGCAGCTATCCATTTCTAAGAGTAATCATTAGGTGTCCTCTTTGCAGTTTCCTGTATAATCCTAGGGTTGTGTTTTTTTTGGAACTCCCCCCCCCACACCAGTTGCCTTTGTACTGAACAGTATAATGCCTTCTGTCATATTTCATCTCCTGAAGATTGTAGTTCCGCATCTACTCCAACTTATCATCGCCGGAAAAAGAAAAGGAACCTTCGTGTCATCTGAGGTCAAAACATACTTGCATTGTTTCCCTGCCAAAGAATGGGGGAAAGGACACTGCCTGTCTGTGCTATTATCAAAGGCTTAGAGTTCCATGTACGAACTTACGTTGGTTTTCTTTAGGGTGTAATCCATGTGGTGGCACATATTGTTGGGACACGATTACAGGGAAGAAATAGAGGAGGGGAGGGCCTGGGGATGTAGTGCCTCTATCAGTAATTTGCTATGCTCCCAGAAAGACTTATACAGAGCCATCCTAAGTCCATTGATTTCTGCTTAGGATGGCACTGAGAGTGGCCTACAGGAGGTGATGACTACCAGCACTCTATGTCAGGCTTCTGTACAGAGGGCTACAAGTACATCACATGAAGGAAGCTCTCCTATCTATACCCATCACCCGATTGTACATGTATGCACACTGTCTTCTCCCTCCATGTATCACAGTGCATACTGTTGCCCAGTGTCCTGCTGCTTGGCATTATTTATGGCGTTAACCCCAAGCAGGGCACCAGTACTGTAATGCTAGCAGACCTTGGGGCATGGATGCAAGCCGTCTCCAGATGAATCAAGTTTGTAAAAGCAGTTTCTATCACCTTCCCCCAGCATCTAGCTGCACCCTCAAAAAGGGTGCTGAGAAACAAAGGACCAGTGTTCCCTCTAAGCTGAGTTAGTGTGAGCTAGCTCACCGTTTTTTAGCCTCCGGCTCACACATTTTTGTCTTCGCTCAGGAAGGAGGGCTCCAGAGCAAAGTAATTTATGCAATATCCAAACTGCTCGCTCACCACTTTAATGCCAGTAGCTCACAAAGTAGAATTTTTGCTCACAAGACTCCACAGCTTAGAGGGAACATTGCAAAGGACCCTCTAGAATCATACACAGGGTTGCCAACCTCTGGGTGGGGCATGCAAATCTCCAGGAATTACAACTGATCTCCAGACAATGGAGATTTGTTCACCTGGAAAAAATAGGTAGTTTGGAAGATGGACTCTATGGGATTATAGCCTGCAGAGGTCCCTCCCCTCACCAAACGCTGACCTCTCAAGGCCCCACCCTCCAAATCTCCAAGTATTTCCAAACCAGGAATTGGCAACCATGTGGTACCAGGCTGTAGCATGAAGATCTGTCCTTTCTGTATCAGAATCCAATTGTTTTGGACGTCTACGTTAAAATACAGGGTAATTTCACCAACCCGCTAATGCAGGAACTAGCATCACATTTTCTTACAGTTTAAGTTTTCTCACTACATTTTGAGTTCCAAAGCATCTGCATTCTCATTATGTCTATTCCCTTATGCAACAAGTTACCTTTACTCTTGACATTTTAACCTTTATGGGGGGCAGGGAAACCAACCCCCTTTCATAATACTGTCTATACAATCCTAAAACTTCAAACCCAATGATGTTGTGTGATCATAAAACATGCATGCATGCATTAAAACATTTGGACCTTTTATTAAAGTAAGTGGCTGAACATTCTGAGTTCAAAAAACTGAACTGGTCTAACTTCAAAATGGCAGCTACCATTTACACGGAAATTTTCTGTACCAGATCAGAAAACTAAAACACAGACACACACATACACAATCGTGGACCAGTCCAACCAAACACCAGTTTTGTGCTTGACCATCACTTTGAGACAATGTCAATAATCGGATCCACATGGTTCAACCCTAACAACCAACCATGGTTTGTTTTGTTAACCATGGCTTGTGTTCCCATGGTACTCTTACAGTATGGTTCTCACACATAGTGATAAAACCTGGTGAATCTGAAAGAAGCTGTGCCATTGGGGGGGGGAGATCAATGTAGGATTCTTTCCCTCAAAACGCTCCTCAGAACAATGTGGATTTAAATGTTTAGTAAAGCTATTATTTTATCTCTTTGGCAAGATGGGATTTGAACTACATATCCACAATGGAAATACAATCAAGAGATGCAGCAAGAAATGCTGAAAATCAGCTTTCTGCGGTTTACTGAGCATGCCCATACACCCAAATTTCTTGATACATAACAAGACAGGGACAGTTTAGTGAGAACTGTCCTGTACATACTGTGAACTGACACCCATCTCTATGATCACTGCTGGTGAAAAAGGAACCGTTACCGCAGAAGTGTGGCTTGGTCATCACTAGCTCATGTCCATCCAAAGAAGGTACACAGTTCCATTGGGCCAGGTGAGTGTTTGGATGGGAGACCCCTCACTAACCTGTTCCCCAGCAATCCTCTGAATGTTTCTAAGTAGACGTGTTCCTATCAGAGTGTTTACCTAAGGAAGTTTCATACACAGATCATGCACTCAGTGTAGTCATTGTACTGACTCACCCCAGATGTTTTCAACACCCAAATGTGATCCTTTTCACTTACGTCATCGGTAAATGATCTTGAGATTTATTCAGATAACATTTAAGCGAAATAAAGCACTAAGTTCTTTTTTTTTTAATTATTTGACAGAACGTTTTGTGTCACCTAAAGCAACTTGACGTAGGTAAGATAATGAAGGTTGTCAACGGCTTCACAGTAATTACAACCCTCAAGATATAATGTTACAAAATTACAATATTTCTTAAGAAAAATGAGATCTGAAAGGATTTTCTCCCCACTAAAAATCAGGAAGGAAAGGGAGACGGGGGAGGGGAAAACCCCACGTCTTAACATTTTATGCAAAGATGATATTCCAACGTGCATTGGATGGAAAATTTCAGCACTGCAATTCCACAGTCTCCCCACGTAAAACTTCTAGTGCACCATCTCTAATGCAGTGCTTCAGCCATGTGCTTCCAAAGAGCATAGCAAAACAATTTTTCCAACAAAAAAATATCTCTGCAGAGTTTGCCAGTTCAATTAATTATATAATATTAAAAGAATGCACCATTTAAGACACTTGGTTCCAAGGCTAGTGCCCTAGAGCCTTTCAGCCTTCTAGAGAGAGAAAGAGAGAGACGCAGTCTCTAATGTACTCACGGTCATTGCACAGCGTTCCACTGAAGGAGGTCATACTACAGTCACAGCTGAAGCCATCCCACTGCTGCAAGCAGACGCCTTGGTTTGCACACGAGTCCTCTTGGCATGTCGTGCTGGGCCCTAACGAAAACATATACACAGAAAAAAAAGGAAACTTGGGCCTTTGTCTCTCATAGGCACCCCATTTGCCACCAGATCACACAAGGTAGTTGCCAACATCTCAATATGTAAAGGGCAAACTGAAGAAAAGAACAGACAGCAGGAGTGGACAGAACCTTTTAATTTTTTATTTTTTTGAATAACAAGGCATATGGCTTTCCTTCGTAATGGTGAGGTCCATGAAGAGATGAATTGATTCAGAAACATGATTTTAAAAAAAACCAAACAGAAGCAGATAAATTCACAAAACGAGGTTTGCCATCAACATTGCTAATTTCATTGTGGCGTATTTGATTCTTTCTCTCCAACTTGGTAAGTTCTGCCAGGTACCCATGAAAAGCAGGATATCAAACTATTTTCTTTTAAAATGATAAAATTAAAAAAGCAAGTGTGGAAACAAAACGTACTGCCATCCAAGCAATGATTTGATGAAGAGCGATGCCTGTAGAAAATCAAGAGATGGTTGACTGGGCTTATTATTTTTTTGCAATATATTTTATACAGATTTAATAACAGGAATGTTGGCAAGTATCATTTCACATGCTTTACTTATCCCATGCGGGGGGGGGGGTTGTTTCTTTTTAAAGGGGGAGAAAAATCTGCAAAGTAATGCACCAGCATGCTCAAAAGTGACATACACGTGAGAAACAAAGCTATTCTATTTCTAGAGACTCATCAACTAGACCGGGCGTGGGAGAACTTAAAGAAAAAGGCATGATCAAAGCACTAAAGCAATCACTGTACAAATAAACACAAGACTGAAAGCCTTTATGCAGAATATCCTGTAAGAGGAAGGTTCTTGCATCACATTTTGAAAGGGGGAAGAGAAGACTGGATGCAATACAACATATGTCAGTGCAGGAAGGCGAATGGTCCTCAATGCACATTCTGGGTTTCAGTCTTGCTTAATATATACAAGGGCTATCTACCTTGCAAATCAGCTTTCATCAATGCAACTTTGCCAGCAAAATAAAAAAGCAAAATATATTAAACGTTAGTAAGCAAATATCGAAACGGCAGCAAACACAGAAAGACCGTTCAGAGAAAAGGTGCATGCCGCTCTTAAAGAGGAAAAGAAATTCCACGTAATGCAAATAAATTAACGCTAATAGACATAAATCTCCAGGCAAGCCAAAATGAGAATGCAGTAATTTGCCAGCATTTACTACAAATATAATGGTTAATTGAGCTGATGACATGTAATGAAGGAAAATTAAAAGCATTTCTTTTCATAGGATAGATGTGAATGCATTAGCAGAGTGAATGCATGGTTTAAATCCTGACTAGCCATTTGTCATGTTCAGATACAGTCAAGTCAGTCATTAGCACATTATTCTACCCCCTCTTCCTCACATCTTGATCTTCTTCTGGAATGGATACAGGATTGACATTTACATCAAGAACCACATATTCCCAGGTATGCAGTGGTGGCTCCCCCTCTCCCAGCAGATAAAATAAAGTACACTGACTTCACTTCATTCATCTGTCAAATCCCACACACTTTCCCCTTTATGCAGGTTCCTTGCTAGCCTTTAATGAAACCATTGCTTTGGAGGCATTTGTCAACTCACTAGAACTTATAAGTAAATGCTCAGTTTTAAGGTAAAGTTAGGACTGTGAGATCTGAAGGTAAATGGTTAGCCATGCCAAGAAGCAGAATGTCAAGTAGGTAAAAGGGTTCAGGAGATTGGAAGGCAGCTCAGTTAGTTCTCAGATTGAGAAACTGGGCCAGGATACATCGCTTTGTGGAACCTGGTGGAATTCTACTGAACCCTTGTATCACCCGGGACCTACTAAAATCAGTAGCTTCATCACCAATCTCTGGTCATCCACAGGAGAGGTTCTGAAGCACAAGCCCAGAAGCTCCCTGTATGGGGACACTATTGCCCAGCAAGACCCCTGAGCCTTGCTGCTCAGCCCCAGGTGTGAGAGACCCCTTGCTTCTTGCAAGCATTCAGTTTGTCAATATTACAATTTATCTCCTGGGTTCAGTAAAAGCAGGCCACCTCCTGATTAGTTGAAGGAAGGATGAAATCTTTTAGAGTGAAGATCCATTTAGACAGCTATTTCTTGTTGTGATAGTAGAGGGGTCATTTCCTGCAGGAGCGCACAGGAGCGGAGCTCCGGCAGTAAAAAGCCCAGGGGGCAGGCACATGAAACAAGCCTCACCCCCTGCTCCCAGCAGCCTTCAGTTAGAGCAAGAAGCAGCCAGGTAAGTTGCAGAGCTCCCACCGGCCCCCCAGTCCAAAACGGTCCAGTGGCACCTTTAAGACCAAGTTTTATTCAGGTACAAGCTCTCCCTCCTCTGCGAGGACAGATCTGCACATTCCCCCC
Organism: Gekko japonicus; assembly: GCF_001447785.1. Classification (NCBI taxonomy): domain Eukaryota; kingdom Metazoa; phylum Chordata; class Lepidosauria; order Squamata; family Gekkonidae; genus Gekko; species Gekko japonicus. The sequence continues at coordinate 874,192 of NW_015166435.1, read as the reverse complement.
TCCCCCAATACCTAGCAATCCAAAACAGTCCAGTGGAGCCTGAGCGGTGGGTGTTGCCTTCTGACACACTTCCGGTGATGTCAGGGGGTGTGACATATGCAAATAAGTTATGCTAATGAGTTATGCTAATGAGCTCCTGCACCTATTTTTCTACTAAATGACCCCTGGATAGTAGCATGGTTAGGGTTGCCAACTCTGTCCTGGGAAATAACTGAAGATTTTGGGGGTGGAGCTTGGGAAGGAGGGGTTTGGAGAGGGGAGGGACCTCAGCAGGGTATGATGCCACAGAGTTCACCCTCCAAAGCAGCCATTTTTCCCCAGGTGAACTGAACTTGGTTGACTGAAGATCAATTGTAACTAGGGTTGCCAACAAGCTGGTGGGGGACACATGCTTCCCCGCCAGAAGATTCTTGCTTGTAACACAGGAGCTGCACTATTCCGTCACCCAGACGTGACGTAGGCACGTAGCTGGGCGACGCTCTGGTAATGGAGCTGGAAACTCTATTGTACCAGTGCAGCACCTGTGTTTTCCCCGTGGGAATGGTCCCGCAAAGAACTACATATCCTCTGCCAAATCAAGGTAAGTACTTGGGAGCCCTGATTGTAATAGTGGGAGATTTCCAGGTGCCACCTGGAAGATGGCAACCCTAAGCATGGTGATGTCACCATGGTTGCACAGAATGTGTGTACATTCTGACACATGTTTCATTGTGGCTTAAAAATATAATAGAGAGACATTTGAGAAGTATGAAGAATAAAGATGCGATCATCTGCGAGCTTCATTGTGGTCAGAGCCACACACCTTGAGTGAGTTTCACCACAGTGCTAAAATAACTGGTAGAACTTGAGGAGGATGTAGACTGAAAAGTATGCAGACGGAGAGTGATTTCAGCTAAGCATACCTTTATTTGGTTCAGGACAAAGACGAAGGGACCAGCTCGCAGGCTGGTTATATAGGTTCAGAAAACCCGCCACCAAGTACACCTAAACACACCCCCTACTCCCGATAGGCTATTTACAGTAACCGGGCGACCATTGGTCTCCCGGCTGAGAAGCTGGCCCTTTGATTGGGCCGGATAGGATCCTACGGACCCATTGTCTTTGGACATGAAGCTATTGAAGAGTTGTGCCTGGCCAGCCCGGGCAAGTCCGGGCATGTCAGACTGAATACATTACACCCCTCCCCCCTTGGTTCAGAAGGCACCCACAGACGAAGTCCTTCAAGTAGGCGGGTGGCTTCTTGGGGCGCGTCGAGCGTCGGGGCTCCGGGGTAGCGATGGGTTCGGTCTCGGGGGCCCTGGGAGCCGAGGCGGAGGCCTGAACTCTTGCGAAGAAGTCCAACCGCTCCACGTACTTCGTGGGTTTGGGAGCCAGATGGTCGGTCAGGGCCTGGACTAAGGAGCTGTATGACTCGTCCTTCGTTAGTTTGGGCGAGATTAAGTCCTTGAGGAGCCGATGGGTCTGGATTCCGCAGTGGCTCAGCAGGTAAGCCTTCTTCATCGCGTCATCCACCACCTTGTGGATGGTGAAGCGGCTCTCCAGCGTGTCCAGCCAGGTGTCCCACAGCGAGGGCTGGGAGAGATCGAAAGCGGGCAGGCTTTCTGTTGCGGTCGCGGTCGCCATTGTACTGTCGCCACGTGGTGGGGTGGCCTCTGGAACGGCGATGGCGTCGGGAGCGTTGTGGAGGCCGCTGCTGCTCTCGGGGTCAGCAGGGAGCGAAGCGGAGCCGGGAGCTGCGCGATGAGCGGTTGCCGGAGGGCTGGGAAGCGAAGCGGCGCGGTTCCCGGAGGTCTCGGCGTCGGGGCTCGGTGCGGTGCTCGCGTTGGCGTCCGGGTCTTTGTTCATGGGGTCGTGGATCCCACCTTCGTCGCCAGTGAAAAGTATGCAGACGGAGAGTGATTTCAGCTAAGCATACCTTTATTTGGTTCAGGACAAAGACGAAGGGACCAGCTCGCAGGCTGGTTATATAGGTTCAGAAAACCCGCCACCAAGTACACCTAAACACACCCCCTACTCCCGATAGGCTATTTACAGTAACCGGGCGACCATTGGTCTCCCGGCTGAGAAGCTGGCCCTTTGATTGGGCCGGCTAGGATCCTACGGACCCATTGTCTTTGGACATGAAGCTATTGAAGAGTTGTGCCTGGCCAGCCCGGGCAAGTCCGGGCATGTCAGGCTGAATACATTACATAGACCAATTCCCCAAATCAAAATAAGTTATTAAAGAGTGTTTGCAAAAGTCAGTGTGCTAAAACAATTGCCTGGCTGCTTCAGTATGCACAGCTGACAACACAGCATACCTCTTATAGGGTTGCCAGGTCCTCCTTCTTTGCTGGTGGGGGACTTTGGAGGGCATTCCTCAAGGGAGTCCCCAATGCAACTGCATCACACAGAAGTGACATCATCACATTGGGGACCGGTGCCCTGCATGCCTGAACTCCAAGTGGTTAATTCACCACTGGAGTTCAGCTGCCTTGCTTCTTTAAAGGGTCCCTTTAAATGCTGTTTACAAGAAGCAGGAACCGCGTGAATTCACTGCTGGAGTTTAGGTGCACCTCCCTCTTCAAAAATACTGTTTGCAAAAAGTGGGGTGGCACCTGAACTCCAGTGGCGAATTCACCACTTGGAGTTCAGGTGTGTGGCTGGTGGCTGCCCCCCCTCTCCCTCCTGCAAGATTTAAGGGGCCCTCCAGCTGACTGGCAGGCCATGTGCTCCCACTGATCAGCTGGAGGGCCCTTTAAATCTTGCAGGAAGAGAGGGAGAGGGGTGGCCACTGGTGGCCGCTCTTGGGGGTGAGGCTTGGGGTGGGGCTTCCCACACTGGGCAGGTGGCTGGTGGTGGGCAGGAGCCTGCAAAATCAGGGTATCTCCCACCAATGCTCCCTCTAAGCTGTGGAGTCTTGTGAGCGAAAATTCTAATTTGTGAGCTGTGAGCGAGTGATTTGGCTACTGCATAAATTAGTTTGCTCTGGAGCCATCCTTCCTGAGCTAAGACAAAAATCTGTGAGCTGGAAGCTAAAAAACTGTGAGCTAGCTCACACTAACTCAGCTTAGAGGGAACCTTGTCTCCCACCTCCACCTGGGGACTGGCATCCCAGACCTCTTACCATATCACTGTGCAATGTGCTTTCAATGGCTTTGTAAAGACTGCTCACATGGCGCATCAGGGGAGAATAAATGTGCACGGTGGGAGTAAGATTGTGCCTACTGGCTTTGCCTTGACTCTGTGCATTCTGTACAATGTGTACAAACCTATGCATATGAACCCTGCGTTTGCCAGGGGTCTCAGTTGCACGGACAAAGCAGATTCTTGCAGGCTGTGTTCACAAGTTGTGCAAAATTAGGCGGCAGGCATTGATCCTTCTCCCCTCGCCCCTGTATTGATGAGGTGAATATGGCTGAGCCGAGAACTGACTTTTGGCCATAAAAACCATATAACAATTTTAAACACATGTCAAATACTTAGGCTGCCAGCTCGGGCTTAGGACATTTTTGGAGATTGGGGTAGGGTGGGTGGTACCTGCAGAGGACAGAGCTGGGAAGGAAGGACACTCATCAGAGATGCGAAGCCATAGAATCTGTCCTCTAGAGCTGCCATTTCCTCCAGGGAAACTGATATCTGTAGCCTAGAGATCGCTTATAATTCCAGGAGAACTCTGGATCTACCTGGAGGCTGGTAACCCCACTAAATAGTCTTCACATTCTAGTTGGGTTGTAAGAATCAGCCATATTATCTGGCTGTTTATCTGGCTGTACGAATCAGCCATCAATCCATTTCTTTTATACTTTGGGTTGGAAAAATCAGCAGCCCTTAAGAATTCAGCCATGACATCATTCTTCGGCCCTTGGGGTATTTTAATGCAAAGATCTCATCATTGGCAACAAATGCCACCATCTGCCCCCTCTCCCACCAACAGCTGAACCTGTTATTCAGACACTTTATATATAAAAAAGTGAAAATACCTTTAGGTGTTTCAATGTTATACATTTCATGCATGTTTTTACACTTAGGCTTTTCAACGTTAATCATCAAATTAAAATTAGAACACAAGTCACAAGGTTGATCAACTTCAAAGAGAGAGAAAAGGCCAATGGATTAAACAGCATGAGAGAATATGTAAGCAGAAAGAGGTGAAGTTTTTTATTGAATGGATTCATCTTTGTTCGGTTAGGGTTTATATTGGTCCTAACAGAGCTAATCAGCCTCTTGCTTTTCTCCCTCACTGGCCAGTTATTGCCACAAGAATGTTTTAGAGGGAGGTACAGGGATTGATACCTTCTAAGGGAGGCCTGGACAATTTGTATCTCATCATGCTGAACACAGGTCCATCACTGGCCAGATTTATCAAGCCTTCCCTGCGTAGCTGGAGGGATCTGTTTGGCTTGGTGTGTCACACCCTGTGCTTGTTCCCTCTAAGTTGTGGAATCTTGTGAGCAAACATTCTACTTTGTGAGCTACTGGCATTAAAGTTGTGAGCAAGTGATTTGGCTACCACATCAATTAGTTTGCTCTGGAGCCATCCTTCCTGAGCTAAGGCAAAAATGTATGAGCTGGAGGCTAAAAAACTGTGAGCTAGCTCACACTAACTCAGCTTAGAGGGAACACTGGTGCAGACCCTTCTAAATCAATCTGAATTTGGTCCTTAAGAAATCATTACATGTTATACAGCACTTAGCAAACTAATGGTGCTAATTAAGAGTTTAGAATTAGCAGTAGTATTTTTTTCAAGCAAAGCATGTTCCCTATTTATGAAGAGAAAACTCCAATTGGTTTTAATCAGTCTTTCCCCAAGCATCAGTCTCTCTATACTATCTTGTATACTATACAGGGTTTTTCCTGCTGTATTTACTTCAGCAGTCTCTACAGGTAAGTAAGGCTGGAGTATTGACAAGTATCTGTGAGGCTGGGAGGTGGCACAATGGGATTGGGGGTGGTAGGGTTGCCAGACCAAGCCTGGCAACCAATGGGAGGGTTGGGAGTGGGGACATGGGGGGTAGAACTGTAGAGTTCCCAATGATTCCTAGAGCTACCCATTGTTGCTCCCAGATTGAACGCAGAAATAACATACCTGCACAGAGGATGCTAGCGGGTTTGTTTTTGTTTTTTTAATTCTCCTGGGCAATGGCAGCAATTGGTGGGAGGCCTCCCTCCATAGTGGGAAGCCTGGCAACCCTAGGGGAGAGGGTTTTTGATAACTTGTTGCACTCCTGGTTATGCTAACAAGGTTAGGGCTTTCCAAGGCTCAGGGGGGGAAAGAAGTGACTTGTTGATTTTAGGTAAAGTACCAAGCACAATTCTGAATCAAGCCTCTCTGTGTGTGCATGCCCATGCATGCCAGGAGGGTCCACCAACCACTACACATGGCCTTGATCATTCTCTGTCCTCCAGGTGTCCTGTTTTCTGCAAGGGAGCCCAACCACAGTTTGAGAACCACTAGCCTAAATCCAAGCCCAGTTGCATTGTTGTTAGACTAAGAATGTTTCAGCTAACCCTCATACATCCCACTTCACATCGACAGGACTCACCTCTGTGTGATATGTTTTGAATCAAGTATAAGACTTGGGAATTGCAGTCATGCCCAGTATTGCAAGCCTGCACAATTTGACCCTGCAAGCCAAATGCAACCAGCCAATCACAAACTGTTGCTAGCCTGCAGGGACATCAATAATGGATGTTGTTTCAGAGGGTAGTCCTGTTGGTCTGCAACAGAACAGCTAGATTTGCATCCACTGGCACCTTAGAGACCAACAGGATTGAAGAAGAAGAGGAGATTGAGTTTATACCCCGCCCTTCATTGCCTGAAGGAGTCACAGAGTGGCTTACAATCACTTTCCCTTCCCCTCCTCTCCCCACAACAGATACCCTGTGAGGTAGGTGGGGCTGAGAGAGCTCTTTCGAGGACTGCCCTTGATAGAACATCTCTGAGAGAACTTGTGACTGACCCAGCAGCTGCATGTGGAGGAGTGGGGGATCAAACCCTGTTCTCCCAGATTAGAGTCCATCACTCTTAACCACTACACCAAACTGGGGTGGTGGTGGTTAATAAGCTTTCGAGAGCCAAAGTTCCTTTAATCAGATAAGAGTTAATCAGATACCAGCTGGTGAGCGGGTATCCTTTCGCACCAAGGAACCATCCCTGGGCAGGGTGGGAGGGGGGCTCTTGGTAGTTGCAGGGCCGGCTCGAGGTGTTTCTGCACCCTAGGCGAGGCTGCCTTGTGGTGCAGATGCCAACCTCCCAGTGGGGCCTGGAGACTTCTGGAGCCAGCCACCCTTTTGCTACCACCGCCACCGCCTCCTCCCCCCCTGCAGCTGTCAGACCCAGCGAGCACACCCCACATGTTCCTGCAGCACCCTCCAAGATGGAAGAGAGATTTCTCTCGTGCTCCGCTTCCTAAGGCAGTTTGGGAGGGAGGGAGGGGGGGATCCTGTTTCCAGGCGCGGGGCTGGGGGATACAGGAGGAATTATCTGAACAGTACTCCCCTCTCGCCTGTCCTGTGTTTACAACAGACAATGGCAGGAGGAAGTGGGCACAGAGTTCTACCCATCATTGGGTTCCATTGTAGACATCTGCTGCTGCTGCAAGAAAACTCTTGGTAGTTGGTGATTCGATCCTTAGGCAGGCAGACAGCTGGGTGGTGAACCCACGTACTGACCGTAATGGTGACTTGCCTGCCTGGCGCGAAGGTAGCGGACATTATGTGTGTTCTAGATAGGCTGGTACATAGTGCTGGGGAGGAGCCAGTGGTCGTGGTGCATGTCAGCACCAACGATGTGGGGAAATGCAGTCGTGAGGTCTGGAAGGAGAAATTTAGGCTGCTGGGCAGGAAACTTAGGTCCAGGACCTCCAAGGTAGCTTTCTCAGAAGTGCTACCTGTTCCATGCGCAGGGATGGAGAGACAGGCACAGATCAGGAGTCTCAATGTGTGGATGAGACGATGTTGTAGGGTAGAAGGTTTCAAGTTTGTTAGGCACTGGGATGCTTTTTGGAACAAGAGGGAGCTGTACAGGCGAGGTGGTCTCCACTTGTCCCGAGAAGGAACCAGGCTGCTGGCGCTTAAAACCAAAAAGGTGGCACAGCAGTTTTTAAACTGAATACTGGGGGAAAGCCGACAGAGAGATGAGGGGGTAGCTGTTGCTTTTCTACAGGGAGGTGGATAGAAATTGTCCACTGAGACGACGGCTAGTGACATGGACTGCCTGACAAGGTTGCGAGATAGCAAGAGGAAGGTTGCAGGCTTAACTTGTATGGGAAATTATAGCTGTTTCTATACAAATGCCAGAAGTGTCCGAGGTAAAATCGGGGAGTTCGAGTGCTTGGTGTCGGAAGGAAAAATAGACATTGTGGGTATTTTAGAAACTTGGTGGGATGAGGAAAATCAGTGGGATACAGTGATTCCTGGTTATATA
>NW_015166435.1:859672-864868 GCF_001447785.1 Gekko japonicus | reverse complement strand
AGGCCAATGCTATGCTGGGGATTATTAGGAAGGGTATTGAAAACAGATCAGCCAATATCATAATGCCCCTATATAACTCAATGGTGCGACCTCATTTGGAATACTGTGTGCAGTTCTGGTCACCACACCTTAAAAAGGATATTATAGCTTTGGAAAAAGTGCAGAAAAGGGCAACTCGAATGATAAAAGGGTTGGAACACTTTCCCTATGAGGAAAGGTTAAGGCGCTTAGGGCTCTTTAGCTTGGAGAAATGATGACTGAGGGGAGACATGATTGAGGTTTATAAGATTATGCATGGGATAGAGCAGGTAGAGAAAGAGGTACTTTTCTCCCTTTCTCACAATACAAGAACTCGTGGGCACTCAATGAAATTGCTGAGCGGTCGGATTAGAACAGATAAAAGAAAGTTCTTCTTCACCCAAAGAGTGATTAACACATGGAATTCACTGCCACAGGCAGTGGTGGCGGCTACAAGCATGGACAGCTTCAAAAGGGAATTAGATAAGCATATGGAGCAGAGGTCCATCAGTGGCTATTAGGCACAAGGTATAGATAGGGGCTCTGGGGCAAGTGATGCTCTGTCTTCTTGGTGCTTGGGGGGGTCAACAGTGGGAGGGCTTCTAATGTCCTGGCCCCACTGGTGGACCTCCTGATGGCACTGGTATTTCTGGCCACTGTGTGACACAGAGTGTTGGACTGGATGGGCCTTTGGCCTGATTCAACATTGGCGTCTCTTATGTTCTTATGTTAAGTTCAGCAGTCTCGCAACACAAGTTCAGAACAATGGACGCCCACAGGGCTGAATAGGGACGTAGAATTCTTATCTTACTACAGATGCTATTTTTTGCCCCCATGCATTTCCCTTCTACTCTAACCAAGCTAATGCACATTGCACCTCTGCATCCTGAGTGCTTTCTTTGCAACACTCCTCCCACCTTCTGAATGGGATATAGGGACTCAAAAATTTCCATTCCAATTCATATTTGACAAAGGGAGCTCTGACTCTCGAAAGCTTACGCCCCCAAAATCTTGTTGGTCTCTAAGGTGCTCCTGGAATCAAATCTAGCACTAATGGATGGCAACTTCAGGCACATGGTGAGGGCCCACTGCCTCAAGATGATCCATCACAAACCACTAGCAAGCCATTTGTGGCAGTACTGCCGCTTGGCCACAGAGGCAGTCTCCACCATATGTCTTTGGTCAGCAGTGTGGATAGGGCCCTTTCAGACCCTGTCCCCTTCTGGAAGTCATGCTCTGCCATTGCCATAAGTGGTATGGCAGCAGCTCCTCCTCTGCTCCAGACGTCATTCAGGGTCAGAAGCAGTATTCCCTCTAAGCTGAGCTAGTGTGAGCTAGCTCACAGTTTTTTAGCCTCCAGCTCACACATTTTTGTCTTAGCTCAGGGAGGATGGCTCCAGAGCAAAGTCATTTATGCAGTAGCCAAATTGCTCGCCCAGAACTTTAATGCCGGTAGCTCGCAAAGTAGAATTTTTGCTCACAAGACTCCACAGCTTAGAGAGAGCATTGGTCAGAAGGAAGCCAAAAGCATAAGACTGTTAGAAATGAGCCTTTGCCCTCTCTAGCACTGCTATCTGTAGTGCCACGTGGTGCTCCTTTCCATGACAGACATTTGTTCACTTGTCCTTCTGAACTGCCAAGTGGTGGTAGCAATTGGAGCAGCAGTTGCTTCTGACTCTCCTGCCCCTTCTTCTGGGTGGCAGAAATCCCAGACTTCTGCTTTCTCACTAAAGAAGAGCCAAATGGGTTGTGAGTGGTCCCATTGTGGTGCCAAACCAGGAGGGGCGGGAGTTTGGAGGGTGAATGCACGATCACTGGCGACCACTGGCTGCAGGGGCCGGGCAAGCAAAGAAGGAGGAGTTCTTGCCAAAGGCTTTTTATCACAAACCAACTCCTCAGCACCAGAACTGGCCCTGCTTGCCAAACTCTTGACATCCTTATGCTGTGCCAAACAGGCACCAAGGTTGACTTTGTGTTGCTTGATGGCTGAGTCCAGCTTGAGACAATAACAGCTGTGCAAGTCCTGGAATACAACAGTGGTACAAACCACCATGGCATAGCACAGGGGCCCTAGCAAGACAGCCTGAACATTTCATCCTGAACACAACCTGCACTAAAAACGTGCATCTAAATTCAATTAGTTAATTTATACGTAAACTACCATCTAAGCGCCGTGATGATATAAAGTGCTGCACGGGAGCCAATTATTACAACAATTAATTACAGTACAGCACAAACAAATGGAGACATGCAAATCAGCTCGTCGGCGGAGGAGAACAGACTCCGACGATTATATTTGAGAAGATAAGTTAACGTCCTCAGGTTCAATTTGTGCTTTGCGCCATCAATGTACATTTCTCCATCAATGACACCCGCCTTTGTTAATAATGTAAAACAAGTCCGGTTTACAGCTGTGGCACAGAACAAATAGATGACAGCAGGCAAGATAGGAAACTGTCATCACTGGAGTGCAAATAAACAGAACACAGCGGGAGGGAGGCTACAGACAACCCCCCTCCCCATGATGAGGTATAGAAATGTTTAATTTGTATTAGAGGAGCACGTGATAAGATTACAAAACGGCTCTTTACCTTCGCATCCTCGTTCAATCTGCCCATTGCAAAACAGAGCATCCGAGATCAGGTCTGGAAGGCGCCCATTCAGGTCCACTGAGGCAAGGCAGCCCTGAAACCCTTCCTTTGCATGGACCAGCTTCGGCAGGGATTTGTAGGTCTCTTTTGCCACTCCTCCAATGTACAGGTCACCTGCGGAGCCAAAGGACACATTGAGTTGGAGTTGTTTTATCTTGTCATATGGATTTCCAGTCTTTCTCTGAGGAGGACAGGATGGACTATGTGGGGGCTTGATTGCATTTCATCTTTACAGGAGAGGCTTGGTAAAAAGCCACCTAGTAGTCTTCATGACTGAGTTACCAGAACAGCGTGACTCAGTCATGAAGACCACTAGGTGGCTAATAGTCCATCTAGTCCAGCATTCTGTTTCTCACAGTGGCCAACAAGATGCCCTGGAAGGCATCTCCCAGTTGTTGTACCTAAGTACTGATAGTATTATTTCTTCTTAGCATGGAGATTCCACTTGGACATCATGGCTCCACGAATCTGTCTATTACACTTTTAAAGTTGTCTGAGCTAGTGGAGATCACTATATCCCATGGCAATGAGCTCCACAAGCTAATTATGCGTTGTGTGAAGAGTTACACATGAATACATGAAACTACCCTATACTGAGTCAGACCATTGATCTATCAAAGTCGGTACTGTCTACTCTGACTGGCAGCAGCTCTTCAGCATCTCAGGCAGCAGTTTTCACATCACCTTTTACCTGATCCTTTTAACTGGAGATGCCAGAGATGGGACCTGGGGACTTTTGCATGAAACAGATGCTTAGCTGCCATGATCTTTTTCTATCCTGAATCCAAGGAAAATGACCAGTGACACAGAAGATGATGGTTTCTGTCTCTGGATTACACTTTCACTGCTGGGCATTTGAACCCAAATCTCCCTACTTCAAGTCCACACTGGCTCTTCAGATTATCTCCTATGGAGGAAGCTATACAGCCTTGATGGAGGTATAATCACAAAATTTAGAATACAACATCAAATACAATCCCTCCTTTAAAGAGCTAAAACCACAAGTATACCAAGACAACTAGCATTCTAGAAGAGGGAAAGGCAGGTCCTTTTTATCAGTCTAACAATACAGTCCTAAGAACACTTTCCTGGAAATAAGCCTCATTGGATAGTACTGAGTAGGACTATAAATATTGTGATTATAACCAGGCATGCCAAGATGTCAGCTGAAACAGTAATTGTTTGGTACAGAAATCTTTCTGTACTCATATATGCAACAATTTTTGAATCGGGGTCGTGAAGTATTAAGTCTCAGGGTTCCCAATGTTAACTGTTTACCATTAATAAATAGAGTATGTTTGTGTGTATTTATTTTGATGCCTTCTTTGATGTACATAAACTCTGTATGACAAGTATAGATGTGGAGAATGGAACAGCAACATTACAAAAAGATTATATTTTCTGAACAGGGTTGCATTACATTAGGTCCCGATTATATTGTTTGAAAGAATACACCACAGGCCCAGGTAAGATATATTTACTTAATCCTGACAAATTCAGTTAATTCTGGAGGTAAAAGTGAGAACTCTAAAACACTTTCATGATTTGTGTCTAATATATGAATCCATGATTGGTTAAGCTAACTAGTATTTAGTCACTGGAGACCAACATGACAATCTGACACAGATAAAAGCTGTCTTTGATTCCCATCTCACCATTGCTTGAATAATCCATTCCAGCACAACAGGGTGATGGTTTGGCAAGAGAATACTGATTTAGTCTTAGTGCCTGTTAATTTCTAAAAAGGGATGCATTACAGCTTGATATGTAATTGCACAATGCCCCATTTTACCCCATACACTTGAATTGGCTCTATTGGTTTGGTGTAATCTTTCCAAGCATGATTTTTCTTATTTATTTATTTATTACTTTCAATTTATATCCCGCTTTGCCGGGCGAACTATATTCTTCAGATACAAAACACCTCTGAGTCCTAAGGATAGTAGGCTCCCTTCCACTTTCCTTCATGCATGACTTGGATATTGAAGATTTCTGGATGTATTGTGATGTCCGAATCAGATAGAACCAGGGGTGATTTCGTAGAAAAAGAGGTGCAGGAGCTCATTAGTATAACTCATTAGCATAACATTTGCATATGCCACCCCCCCTGACGTCACTGGAAGTGTGTCAGAAGGCAACACCCACTGCTCAGGCTCCACTGGTCTGTTTTGGCTTGCTAGCTATTGGGGGGGGGAACATGCAGATCTGTCCTCACAGAGGAGGGAGACCCTGTACCTAAATAAAATTTGGTCTTAAAGGTACCACTGGACTGTTTTGGACTGGGGGGGGCTCTGCAATTTCCCTGACTGCTTCTTGCTCTGACTGAGGGCTGCTGGGAGCAGGGGGCGGGGCTTGTTGCATGTGCCTGCCCCCTGGGCTCTTTACTGCCGGAGCTCCACTCCTGTGCGCTCCTGCAGGAAATGACCCCTGGATAGAACAACAAACTGTAGGCTGTTCTCTCACCTCCAAGTGAGGATTCTGAATCAAGGATAAACCACTGACTGGAATCTTAGGATTATAGCCAATC
>NW_015166435.1:833836-859618 GCF_001447785.1 Gekko japonicus | reverse complement strand
CTCTTTGTCATCTATTAAGATTCTTCCTGGGGCATCAAGATCTGTGTGGACCAACAGCCACATGGAGGACTGCCGTGAGGAGGGGGAAAGGTTGCAAAATTGTCCCTTCCCCCCTCTTCTGTGGTCTGCTGACAGAAAAAAGGTTGCTGGAGCCATTTTGACCCCTTCTCACTGCACATCCCCCAGCCTCCACAGATTGTCATCCACATGGCTCATGCAACTCCAGGAACTCCAGTGATCACAAAGGACTGTTGGGGGTAGCAGAATGCAACACCCACCATGGGAGGGGCTGTAGTTCAGTGGAAGAACCTCTGCTTCTCATGCAGAAGGTCCCAGGTTCAATCCCTGGCATCTCTAGTTAATAGTACTAGGCAGTAGGTGATGTGAAGAGAGATACTGCCAGTTTGTGTAGGCAGTACTGACCTTGATGGACTGCTGGTGTCATTCAGTATAAGGCAGCTTTATGTGTCTTTCTCTTTTGGGAGGGGCTATGGCTCAGTGGTAGAGCAACTGCTTGGCATGTAGAAGGTCCCAGGTTCAGTTCCTGGTATTTCCAACTAAAAGGATCAGGCGTTAGGTGATGTGAAAGCCCTGAGATTCTGGAAAGTGGCTGTCAGTCTGAGAAGACAACACTGACCCTGACTGACCAAGGATCTGATTCATTGTAGGGCAGCTCCATATGCACTTTCTGCTCAGCAGTGGATACAGGCCATTTTTTGCAAGATAACAAATCACAGCTTGTTGTTTCCTCCAATTTGGACATCAGAACAAACTCTAGTTTCTTAGGAACCTATAAACATTTCATATTATTCTGAGCCATATATAGGAGAAGAAGGTGGATGGGAGGATAGAAAACTTGAGCCCTAGGGCTGCAGTGGGTTCATTCTCACAATGAATAAACTATGGTTTATTCTGAATCTGAAAGTGCCTACTGTGGCTCCAAGTCGTGCTGGAATTTTCTGGTTTCTAATGCCCACAGGTCACATGCAAATTAGGACAGTATACAAAATTCTTGTCCAGATAATAATATAATACTTTCAGATTAACAGAGAACCAAACATGGCTCAGTTTTAATCGAATGTATCAGAAGAAAAGCAAATATGGTTCCCAAATATGATGAAGTTTTGTCTGTGCACTGCATGAATAATTTCCCCTTCCACGAGCTGAGGCTAAAAAACGGAAATGCAGGGAGATCTGTCAAGGAAGTATCCTTGTACCGAAAGCCCAGAAGATGCTTCCAGCACATGGCACATGCTTCCAGGTCTGATCTGGTCACTTATTCGAGCTGCCTCCCTACCCTGCAGTTCTGCAGTCATCATTTGCTACACTGGCACAGTCTGCAATTCCAAAGGTTAGACTTATTGATCCAAAATAGAGGATTTAAGTGTCATTACAAGCAGTGGTGCGCCTGAACCCCTTCTAAAGATAGCCAGTGGGCTGCATCTAAACACCTTTTGCCCAAATAGAAGGCACTTCTGATCATAAAAGGGGAAGAGGCATGTAATCTACATGGATTTATCCCTTGAACTGCTGCCCCCAAGCACTTTTCCTCAAGGTTACATGAAGCCTCTGCATCTTTTCGGATAGAGGTTAGAAGGATCCATTCCACAGAAACCTGCAATTCTGTTTGGATCCAATGCAGTTTACTTTGATACAATTATCTGTTGGGGTGGGAGGAGTATAGACATCAGCTACAGCCTTTAACAATTTCTTTTCTTCCATTCCACAGCCAGCTGAAGCAGAACAAGGCTTTTCACTATGTTTATAAGACACTAGGGGTTACCCTGCTTGTCCCTGGGAATAATGATCTCTGGAAATAATGGGGGATCGGTCTGAATAGGTCACAGTGCAATACCAACTCAAGTTCCCTAATAATTTCCAAACTTAAAAAGACAGAAATAAAGGTTTGGGTCCAAAGGCTTAAGACAAAAAGCAAAAAGTCAGAGTTGCCTTCGAGATGCTGCTGTTGATTTTCTTGCCACAAATAAATGTGTGTTTGGGAATCGTTGGTTCTTCCCTCCCTCTGTTAACCATTAACTCCCACAGAGACCTGGCTTTGTACAGCACAATATACAACGCAATGCACAAATCGCTCCTAACACTTTGTCAGATGATTTTAGTGACTGCTTCACTGTCCTCTTTATTCTTCATTTTTAAAGAATTAGTGCCACCGTTGCCCCATACAGCATGTTCAATAAAGGACGCTTTATGCAGATGCGATAATTTGCAAACTGCTTATATGTGCTCATTGGCTACTTTCTGCATTAACAATGAAATGTTTGTAATGAGATATACACAGAAATGCACATACTAGGGGTGTGCACACACACTCACACACAAAAGGATTTTTCAGATTTGGGCAGAGGTCATTTCGGGGGGAAACGCGGGGGATCGCAGTCCCCCCAGGTGAGGTACGGGGGGCGGGGCACATGATGAAGCCCTGCCCCCTGCTTCCGGCCACCCCACTTCCAGCCCTCATTCAGCCAGGAGGAGGCAGGAGAAGAGGGAGGGTAAGTTGCTTCCTCCCTGCCTCTCCCCACCCCTGCCTGCCTGGGGCCAGGGAGGGCCTTCGCGGGGCTTCCTTGCACTCCCGCCGGCCTTGCAGGTCCACCGCCGGGCCCCTTGCAGTGGAGCTGCAAGGCCGCCGCCGGCGGCCGGGACCGTTGGGGGCGGGGTGTGTGGCCTTATGACACACTTCCGGTGATGTCAGGGGGTGTGGCCTCATGACACACTTCCGGTGATGTCAGGGGGTGTGGCATATGCTAATGAGTTATGCTAATGAGTTCCCCTAGCTCTTTTTCTATGAAACAACCCTTGGATTTGGGTATATTGGACCTGAAAAAATATTGGTACTCCCAGTATTCGCAAATTCCAATACTGGTATGGTATTTGAATTTTGGATTTTTGCGGGGAATCCTGTATTTTTTCAGCTCCATTATAGCCTATGGGGACCATTATAGCTAATGGAAAATCTTTCTGGGGGTATCTGGTAGTCGGGCGGGGGGGGTGTTTTTTGAGCATAGCTGCTGGTGCCTGTCCTCAGAGGAACCCCCAAGTTTCAAACTGCTTTGGACCAGGGGGTCCAATTCTATGGGCCCCCAAACAAGGTGCCCTGATCCTCCCTTATTTCCACTGGGTGGAACTAAAAAAAATCAAGGGCAAAACAGAGAATCTCTGCTGTAGAAACTGAAGATGGTGGTGGGGGTGCAATGCACAGAGTGCCAAGCAAAACCCAGTGACACTGTGGTGATGTCAGCTCAACGAATCCAAGCCCAGCAGAACACTCTGATGGCATTTAAATGGCTCAAAATCCCTTTAAATGCCTTCTGCAAGTCCTGCTACTCCACTCCAAAGGCATTAAAGGGGCTGCAAGCCTTTTAATCACCTTTTTAACTGTGGCTATCCAGAGTTCCTGGATACTTCCAAATATTTTCAGGGTTATTTGGGATTGGCTATACCAGATAACCAAAATAATCCTCAAATGTATATGCAGCTGAAAAAATAGCCGAAAAGTACCGGTAAGGTATTTTTGTTTAATTTTTCAGCTTAGATATGCCGAATGCACACCACAAGTCAGCAGCCACAGGATACCAGTGCACATAACATATGCGTGCATATGTGTGCATACACACATGCAGTTACTGAGAATTGTAGGCAGAGTCTTCCTGGTCATTTTAATGGTATTTATTTATTTTTTATTAATTGCATTTATACCCCACCCTCCCCACAATGCAGGCTCAGGGCGGCTCACAGTCAGTACATAAACTACAATTAAAACCACATAAAACCATATAAAACAATTCCATTATTAATATACTCTCTAAAGATCCTTCTGCACCAGATCTTCCTGCGGCTGGATGTTAAAACCAAGGGCCAGGGCTCTACAATGGTGGCAGCACCCTAGCTGAAAGCCTGGCGGAAGAGCTCCGTCTTGCAGGCCCTGTGGAACTGCAAGAGGTCCCACAGGGCCCTGATCTCCTTTCGGAGTTCATTCCACCAGGCCGCCACTGAGAAAGCCCTGGCCCTGGTAGTTGCAAGCCTGGCCTCCTTTGGACCAGGGAGGGTCAATTGATTTTGAGACCCCAACCGAAGTGCTCTCTGGGGTATATATGGGGAAAGGCGGTCCTGCAGGTATGCTGGACCCTGGCCATATAGGGCTTTAAAGGTAAGAACCAGCACCTTGAAGTGGATTCGGTATGCTATTGGCAGCCAGTGCAGTTGTTGCAGCACCAGCTGGATGTGTTCCCACTTGGGGAGACCCATCAAAAGCCTGGCTGCAGCATTCTGCACTAGCTGCAGCTTCTGGATCTGCAACAAGGGCAGCCCCATGTAGAGAGCATTACAGTAGTCTAGTCTCAAGGTGACCATAGCATGGATCACTGTTGCTAGGTCGGTGCGGTCGAGGAAAGGAACCAACTGCCTGATCAGCTGAGGATGGTAAAAGGCCAACCTGGCAGTGGCCGCTACCTGGGCCTCCATCGCTAGGGAGGCATCCAGGAGGACTCCCAAACTCCTAACCTCCGGCTCTGGCACCAATGGTGCCCTGTCGAAGGTCGGGAGTGGGAACCCCACCCCTGAACCACCCCGACTCAAGCACAGGACCTCCGTCTTCGTTGGGTTCAGTTTTAGCCGACAGCCTGAGCCAACCAGCCACAGCTTGTAGTGCCTGGTCCAGGTCTTCTGGTCTGGAGTCGGAATGGCTGCTTAAAATCAGGTAGAGCTGGGTGTCATCAGCGTACTGGTGACATCCCAGCCCATGCCTCCAGACAATCTGGGTAAGGGGGCGCATATAGATGTTAAATAACATTGGGGAGAGCACTGTCCCTTGAGGCACTCCACAGTCCAGTGGATGCCTCTTGGACTGCTGTTCCCCTAGCACCACCCTTTGACCCCTACCTTGGAGAAAGGAAGCAAGCCATTGTAAGGCAAGCCCCTGAATTCCTATGTTGGCGAGGCGGTGGACCAGTCAAATGCTGCCGACAGGTCCAGCAACATCAGCACCGCCGATCTGCCTTGATCCAGATGCCTTTGGAGGTCATCCGTGAGGGCAACCAGTGCCGTCTCCGTCCCATGACCAGGGCGAAAGCCGGACTGGAAGGGGTCTAAGATGGAAGCATCATCCAAAAAGCTCTATAGCTGACTCGCTACCACCCTCTCTATTAATTTGCCCAAATAAGGCAAATTGGAAACCAGCTGATAGTTGGCCAATTCAGCCGGATCCAGAGATTTTTTTTTCAACAGAGGGCAGACCACTGCTTCCTTAAGCACTCCAGGGAACTGTCGCTCAGTGAGGGACTTGTTGATAATCTCCCTCAGGGTGCCTTGAAACCCATCACAGCCAGCTTTAATTAGCCATGATGGGCACGGATCAAGGCAGTATGTGGTAGGGCGAACAGCTAGGAATACTCAGGCTTGTTCATATGCCAAAACTTGAATAAGTTACCTAGAATTGAATAACTACTGACCAGTCTCAAATGTACTATTCTTGAGCAAGGTGATTTCATGAGTGGTGGCTGGGCAACTTCAGGGATTCCTGAATGAAGTGGATTATTTGGATCCATTTCAGTTTGGTTTCAGGCCTATTATGGGACTGAAATTGTAATAATCTGCACCAGGGGATGGATGGTAGAATGTCACCCTGTTAATTCTCCTGGATCTCTCAATGGCTTTTGATACCATGAATCATAGTATCCTTTTGGGGGGTATTTTTTGATATTTTTAAAAAATATGTGCATATATGTGTGTATGTAGTATGTGTGCACCTGGAAGTCATGACAACCTTTGGTGTGCACTGACCCCTACAGAGGGCCTGGAGGATATTCAGAGAGATGGTTGAAGAAAACCTGCCCCCGCCTCTCGCCTCTGGTATTCCAAGGAGGTCTCTCATCCAAGTACTTGCCAGAGTTGACCCGGCTTAGCTTCTGAGATCTGACAAGATGGGGCTTGCCTGGGCTATCCAGATCAGGGCAATCATGATATCCTTTTGAACTGTCTTTCTGGGCTGGGATTGGGAGGCACTGTTTTGTGGTAGTTCCAGTCTTACCTGGAGGGTAGGTTTCAGAAGGTGGGGCTGGGGGACTGGTGCTCTGCCCCTTAGCCCTTGGTCTACAGGGTTCTCTAAGGTTCTAACTTGTCATCTATGCTTTTAACATCTATGAAAAGTAACTGGGAAAGGTCATCTAGAGATTTGGGCCAAGCTATCACAAATCACAAAGGATCACTGCCTTATCGTGGCGAGGGGGCTTGCGTGGTTCGATGAGGCTGTGGGCTATGCCATGGAGGGCCACCCAAGATGAACAGGCCACAGCAGAGAACTCAGACCAAGTGTGATCCACTGGAGAAGGAAATGGCAACCCACTCCAGTATCTTTGCCAAGAAAACCCCATGGACAGTATCAAAAGGCTAAAAGATATGACGCTGGAAGATGAGCCCCTCAGGTTGGAAGGTGTCCAATATGCTAATGAGGAAGAGCAGAGGGCAAGTACAAGTAACCCCAGAAAGAGTGAAGCGGCTGGGCCAAAGCCGAAAGGAAGCTCAGTTGTGGATGTGTCTGATGGTGAAAGGAAAGTCCGATGCTGCAAAGAACAATACTGCATAGGAACCAGGAATGTAAGATCTATGAATCAAGGTAAGCTTGACGTGGTCAAAAATGAAATGGCAAGACTGAACATTGATATCTTAGGAATCAGTGAACTAAAGTGGACAGGAAGGGGAGAATTTAACTCATAAGACCATTATATCTTCTATTGTGGCCAGGAATCTCGTAGAAAAAATGGTGTGGCCTTTATAGTCAACAAGAGAGTGCAAAAGTCAGTACTGGGATACAATCTCAAAAATGACAGAATGATCTCAGTCTGAATCCAAGGCAAACCATTCAACATCACAGTAACCAAAGTCTATGCCCCAACCAACTGATGCAGAAGAGGCTTAAGTGGACCGGTTCTATGAAGACCTACAACACATCCTAGAACTAACACCAAAAAATGATGTCCTCATCATCATAGGGGACTGGAATGCTAAAGTAGGAAGTCAAAAGGTAACCGGAATAACAGGCAAGTTTGGCCTTGGAAAGCAAGATGAAGCAGGGCAAAGGTTAACAGAGGGGCAGATAATGGTAGGATGATGGTTAGCTGGGAAGGGGATGGGGTTGCCAACTCCAAGTTGGGAAATTCCTGGGGATTTGAGGGGTGGAGCCTGGAGAGGGTGGGGTTTGAGGAGGTCGTCAGAGCAAATTTACGCTGAGTGCCCAAGGCCTTAGCACTCTCCCAGAGCCTCTTTCTAGAGCTCGTATTTATTTCCACAATGAGCCTTATTCCTAGTATATATGTATGTGTGTGTGTGTGTGTGTGTATAAAGATTATTGCTGTGTGGTGTTTTGCCAATGCACAGGATGAGTATATGTGTTCATTAATAAACCATCACATAAAAATAACATTAATGCAATCAGCCTGTGCAATCACATCAAGAATTTGTTTTATCAGTACCCATGTGTACATTGGTAATATAGAAGTGGGAAACTTGGAATTGATCTGAAAACTGTGGCAAGCTATGTTTGTTTCAATTTTGGAAGTAATTTTAGAAATCCTCCTACCTAAACTGGAATTAAAAGGAACAGAATACAGCACAAAGAGAATTGCCGGAACAATAAAGTTGGGAATGAGCAAAATCTGTTCAGTTGTAATTGTTCTTCAATTCATTCCAATCCCATCCTTCCTTCGGTGAGTTCCCAACAACTCTGCAGGTTAAGAAACAAGACGGTCTAAGGAAAGCCATCATGACTCAGTGATTATTTGAAGCCAGGTCCAAGTTGCCATGCAAAAATAATCCACTTTCCTTGTTACGGCACAAAGCATAGGATGTGACTGTTAGGGAACAAGTCCCCCGACAGGCTCTTACAATGACCCCAGACAGGAAACAAAATGGCTGCAAGATAGGATCTGTGAAGGAGTAAGGAAGCAGTAAAATGCAGTGAGATGACATTCATCTATCAGGGGAGCAGGAGCCAAGTGTAGCAATAGGACTAAAAAAAGTAGTTTAACCTTCAGCCTGGATTTTGACAGACTGTCAAATTAGCTGCAGAAGATCCTCGTGCAACTGGTGTCCTCCTCATTGCCTCGATCAGTGAAATGAACCGTTGCAAGGCACCCACTTCACCTTGATCATATCTTTTGGACACGTCACTGCAGATTGGCATGCCAGGCTCCCTTATAACATTAAAGAGTTGTGTCGGTAAAGGCAAAAGGGAAGGGTTGGGCTTGTGTTTGTGCAATGCAGAGGTACAAGCTTGTGCTGAGAAGACAAAGCAGATTTGGTTGAGAATGGCAGATCCCTTTTCAGGTCTCTGTGTGTCTGGGGCTACCACTGCAGCTGCCATCTACCCATTTACCTGCCCCACATTCTGTCACTCAACTGTGACAAAAACCAGAACTCAGGAGAGGACTATGCAGATAAAGGGGAGGGGCATGCAAACAGAGCCAGGTTTTGTTTTCAGTGACTGAGATTCCCAAAGGCAGGAAGTGTGTTCAGCCTCTACTCCATCAATGTCCTCAATGCAAAACTTTAATGTATAGAACACATTTCTGCTCCCCTACTAACTGCAAGTTCTTGAGGCAGCTTACAACTTTTTTTTTTAAAGAAACAATAGGAATGCTCCACTAAAATGAAACACAACCATCAGCAAGTTAAAAGAGCCACAGATCCTGAATTTAATTCCACCACATGTCTGGTAAAAACAGCATGAAGCTGTCTTTGCACCTAAAGATCATCAAAGCCAGCATTAGATCGGCAGGTGTTTAAGAGACTTCTCACCATCTAGGTATAAAGACCTGCCACCTGGGAAAGGGGAGGCTGCTTACCATCTTGGCTTTCAGACTGCTAGTTTTTCTTATTTGCATCCCATTAGGTGTTTGGTGATGCTGGTGCAGTGTTTTCCCCAAGATCAGTTGCAGCTCTAGAGCTTTCCTGCAATTGTAGGAAGAAGCTTTTGAATTCTAAGTGGTGTTAAGAAGGAACTGGGTGACAGGTCGAGTTTTGAAATAATAGGAGCCATGACCCAGAAGGTCCTTTCTCAGGTGCCCATCCATCTACCATCAGGTGGTGGGGGCACCCAAATGCAGAGTCTCCAAAGATGGGTAGGTTCATATGGGAGAAGGCAGTCTTTAAGGTATGGTGGCCCCAAGCCAAATCGAGCTTTAAAGCCAGGGTGGTGTAGTGGCTAAGAGTGGCAGACTCTAATCTGGAGAACCGGGTTTGATTCCCCACTCCTCCATGAGAAGCCTGTTGGGTGACCATGGGACTCTCTCAGCCCCACCTACCTCACAAGGTGCCTGTTGCGGGGAGAGGAAAGAAAGGAGATTGCAAGCTGCTTTGAGTCTCCTTAAGATAGAGAAAAGTGGGGTATAGAAACCAGTTCTTCTTCTTCTTCCTCTTCTTCTAGAGGTCAGTACCAGCATTTTGAATTGAGCTAGAAGCAAATGGGTGGTGGGGTTTAGATGAAATGAGACTGGAGTTATATGGTCCCTATGACCAATTCCAGTCAGCATTTTGACTATAGCACTCTGTACCAACTGTAGCTTCTGGACAGTTTTCAATGGCAGCCCCATGCAGAGTGCATTGCAGTGATCTAATACAGATGTTACCAGGGCATAAACCATAGTGCACAGATCCTTCCTGCCCAGGAAGTGCTGCAGCTGGCTTACCAGCCAAAGCAGGAGAAAGGACCCCTAGCTACTGCTGCCCCCTGTTTATCCAATAGGAGGACTGTGTTCAGCAGCAACCCCAAGCTATAATCTGTTCTTTTAAGGGGAGTGTAACTCCATCCAGAACAAAAGATATCCCAATTTCTGGGCCAAACATCCCCCCCCACACACACACACCAGTAGCACCTCCCTTTTGTTAGAATTAAGTTTCAGTTTATTAGCCCTCACCCATCCCCAAACTGCCTCCAGGCACCAGTTCACCAGATGGGCAACAACAAAATCAGATTGATTATATCATTTGCAGTCAAAAATGGAGAAGCTCTATACTGTCAGTAAAAACAAGACCTGGAGCTGACTGTGGCTCAGATCATGAGCTACTAATTGCAAAATTCAGACTTAAACTGAAGAAAATTGGGAAAACCACTTGGCTATTCAGGTTTTACCTACATTACATCCCTTATGAATATACAGTGGAAGTGAAGAATAGATTTAAGGGACTAGATTTGATAGACAGAGTGGCTGAAGAACTATGAATGGAGGTTCATGACATTGTACAGGAGGCAGCAATCACCACCATCTCAAGGAAAAAGAAATGTAAGAAAGCAAAGTGGCTGTCTGATGAGGCATTACAAATAGCAGAGGAATGAAGGGAAGCAAAAGGCAAAGGTGAAAAGGAAAGCTTTTCCCAACTGAATGCAGATTTCCAGAGAACAGCAAGGAGAGACAAGGAAGCCTTCCTGAATAATAGAGGAAAACAATAGAATGGGAAGGACTAGACATCTCTTCAAGAAAATTGGAGAAATCAAGGGAATGTTCCGTGCAAAGCTGGCCATGATAAAGGACAAAAACTGTAGGAAAAGATGGCAAGAATACACAGACGAACTATACAAGAAAGACCTCAATGTCCTTGACAACCACGACGGTGTAATCACTGACTTCGAACCAGACATCCTGGAATGCAAAGTCAAATGGGCCTTAGAAAGCATTACTAACAACTAACCTAGTGGAGGTGATGGTACCCCAGCTGAGCTATTCAAAGTCTTAAAAGATGATGCTGTTAGTGCTGCACTCAATATGCCAGCAAATTTGGAAAACACAACAATGGCCACAGGATTAGAAAAGGTCAGTTTACATTCCAATCCCAAAGAAGGGTCAGGCCAAGGAATGTTCAAACTCTCACACACTTGCACTCATTTCACATGCTAGCAAGGTCTTGCTCAAAATCCTACAAGCTAGGCTTCAGCAGTACATGCATAGAGAACTGCCAGAAGTACAAGCTGGGTTTCGAAGAGGTAGAGGAACTAGAGACCAACATTCGCTGGATTATGGAGAAAGCAAGAGAGTACCAGAAAAACATCTGCTTCTGCTTCATTGACTATGCTAAAGCCTTTGATTGTGTGGATCACAACAAACTTTTGGGAATGAGGATGAAGCAGGAGGGTAAGTAGCCGGGCCTTCTGACACACTTCCGGTGATGTCAGGGGGTGTGGCCTTCTGTCACTTCCGGTGATGTCAGGGGGCGTGGCATATGCAAATACGTTATGCTAATGAGTTATGCTAATGAGCTCCGGCAGCTCTTTTTCTACAACAAGACCCCTGGGAAAAGGAGTACGACAAGGATGTATATCGTCACCTTGCTTATTTAAGTTATATGCAGAGTACATCATGCGAAATGCTGGCCTGGATGAATCACAAGCGGGAATTAAGATTGATGGGGAAAAGATCAACAACCTCAGATATGCAGACAATACCACTCTAATGGCAGAAAGTGAAGGGGACCTCAAGACCCTCTTGCTTTTGGTGAAACAGGAGAGCACAAAAGTTGGCTTGAAACTCAACATAAAAAACAACCCTAAGATTCGGCCCCATCACTTCTTGGCAAATAGAAGGGGAAGTCATGGAAACAGTGACAGACTTCCTGGGGTTCAACATCACTGCAGATGGTGACTGCAGCCATGAAATTAAAAGACGGCTGCTCCTTGGGAGGAAAGCAATGGCAAACTAGGCAGCATAATAAAAAGTAGAGACATCACCCTGCCAATAAAAGTCCGTATGGTCAAAGCAATGGTATTCCTGGTAGTAATGTATGGCTGTGAGAGCTGGACTATAAGGAAGGCCGAGCGCCGAAGAATAGATGCATTTGAATTATGGTGCTGGAGAAGACTCTTCAGAGGCCCTTGGACTGCAAGGAGATCAAATCAGTCAATCCTAAAAGAAATCAACCCTGACTGTTCCCTGGAAGGCAGATACTGAAGCTGAAGCTCAAATATTTTGGCCACCAAATGAGAAGGGAGCACTCATTGGAGAAGACGCTGATGCTGGGAAAGATTGAAGGTAAAAGAAGAAGGGGACAGCAAAGGATGAGATGGTTAGATGGTGTTATCGATGCAACAAACATGAAATTAAGCAAACTCCGGAGCATGATGGAAGACAGGGCCATGGAGTCGCAAAGAGTCGGACTCGACTGTGCGACTGAACAACAACAACCCATGACTGACAACCTCCGGAGGCATCTGGGTCAGGGCGGCAGTACTGTTGTTGTTAGATCTGTTGGCCGCATTTGACACAGTCGACCACCAGTTACTAGTCCACCGCCTCGCCGATGTGGGGATTCAGGGGCTTGCCCTACAATGGCTTACTTCCTTTCTCCAAGGTCAGGGGGAAAGGGTGGCGTTAGGGGAACAGCAGTCCAGGAGACACCTGCTGGAATGTGGTGTGCCCCAAGGGGCTGTGCTGTCCCCGATGTTATTTAACATCTATATGCGCCCCCTTGCCCAGATTGCCCGGAGGTATGGGCTGGGGTGTCATCAGTACGCTGATGACACCCAGCTCTATCTGATGTTGGGCGGCCAGTCAGACTCCAGACCGGAAGACCTGGATGGGGCTTTGCAGGCTGCGGCTGGTTGGCTTAGACTGAGTCGGCTGAAGTTGAATCCAGCGAAGACAGAGGTCCTGTGCCTGAGTCGGGGTGGTTTGGGGGTGGGGATCCCACTTCCGACCTTCGGGGGGGCTCCATTGGTGCCAGCACCGGAGGTTCGGAGTCTGGGTGTGCTCCTGGATCCCACCCTTACCATGGAGGCCCAGGTAGCAGCCACTGCTAAGTCGGCCTTTTACCACCTTAGGCTGATTAGGCAGTTGGTTCCCTACCTTGACCGCACTGACCTGGTCACAGTGATCCATGCGATGGTGACCTCGAGACTAGACTACTGTAACACTCTCTACATGGGGCTGCCCTTGTCGTGGATCCGGAAGCTGCAGCTGGTGCAGAATGCCGCAGCCAGGCTGTTGATGGGTCTCCCTAGATGGGAGCACATCCAGTCTGTGCTGAGGACATTGCACTGGCTGCCAATAGCGTACCGAATCCACTTCAAGGTGCTGGTTCTTACCTTTAAAGCCCTATATGGCCAGGGTCCGACATACCTACGGGACCGCCTTTCTCTGTATATACCGCAGAGAGTACTACGGTCTGGGTCTCAAGATTGGCTGACCCTCCCTGGCCCGAGGGAGGCCAAGCTAGCTATTACCAAAGCTGGAGCCTTTTCAGTGGTGGCCCCTACCTGGTGGAACGAGCTCCCGGAGGAGATCAGGGCCCTGTGGGACCTTTTGCAGTTCCACAGGGCCTGCAAGACGGAGCTCTTCCGCCAGGCATTTAATTAGGGGCCGCCGCTACTGCAGGCCACTACTGCAGAGCTCTGGTCTGTGGTTTTAACATCCAACTGATTATGAGCAGAAACATCATGGAACATCTGGGCAGTGGAAATTTACTCTGACAATATACCATCTAGGTTAATTTTAATTGCCGCCAGCACTTTGTATTTATATTGTTTTTATTTGTGTGGTTAAATATTTGTGTATTTTAAATGTATTTATGCTTTTATGGAAGCCACCCTGAGCTTGCCTTGCGGGGAGGGCGGGGTATAAATTTGATAATAAATAAAATGATAGTGACAACCATTGATATGGATCAAGATGCAGAAACTGACTACCTGATGACCCTGCATGCTGGCCAAGGATTAGTTTTCAGTGTTAAATTCAACTAGTGGAGGATCCTAGTTCTTAAAAAAAAGTAATTAGGTACAACTTACTTTTAGGGTTGTCAGCTGTGGATAGGAAAATTCCTGGAGATTTTGAGTTGGAACCTTGGGATGGTGTGGTTTGGTGAGGCGAGGGACCTCAATGGGTTATAATGGCATAGAGAGCACCCTCCGTAGCAGACATTTTCTCAAGGCAAACTGATCTCTGTAGCCTGGAGATCAGTCATCCTTGTGGGAGATCTTCAGCTGCCACGTGGAGATTGGCAACCCTACTTACTTTTCAGTATAACTATTCTTGAGGTGGGAAACAACAACCAAACCAAAATATCAATGAAACTTTCCAATAAGCAAAAAATATGTAGCAGCCAATAAAACCAAACTGGACCATTAACAAGAAAAACTCTTGCCTTAAAAAAACAAAAAACACCCAAAACCATCTTTGAACATCATATAAAAAATCCATAATCCCAAATCTGGCAAACCTCACTAGGCAACTATAGTAATCAATTAAGTGCCACCACTGAGAAATCCCCACTAACCTATCAAAATTAATCTGTGCTAGATCTTTAACTTCAACTATATTACACTAGACCGTATGAAGGAGGGAGATTCCATCAAAGCTAGAGGGCAGCACTTCCTGTTTTCTCTCTGTGAACTTGGTTTTCTGGTCTTATGGCTGCTAAAGCAAGACATCGGTGTTCAAATTCTAGTACTCTGTTAAAACTGTAGTTGTATGCTTGCTTCATATCACTGCAAACATTCTTTATTTCCCTAGAAATTGTAGTTTGGTAAGCATGCCCAGTGTTTTCTATTAGAGATGTGTAGCCTCTGCTTCCTTCAATGAAGTGTACAGACTGTCTCCAGAGACATCATCACACACAAAGGCTGGAGTAAGAGTTTGGAAGACTACTGATAGACAGGGATACTTTCAGACTATCCTTCATCTTTCAAATCCTCCAGAAACTCTACATCTAGAGTTATGAGACTAGCTCCCACAGCTGTCTGTCTTTTACTCCCTGCATACACATCTGGAACTAGAAGTGCTTGTCTCTGCTTCCTGGATTATCTACTTGTAGACCCTGTCTATCTACTCACTTAGGCAAAGAACAGCTTTAAAAGCTATTGACAGCCCTAGCCCTCACCTTTCCCTTTTTCTCTTGTACCTTTTCTAAAGACTGATATCCACCTTTCTTTCTGCCCTTTCTTCTGTTCTTATCTCATGTTTCATATAGATGCACGTGCATGCACACATATATATCTCAGGTGGCCTAATCCACATTATGTAGCAAGAAAGAATTAACTCCCAGTCAGTCTCCTGGAAATTATTTTCCAAATCATGAGCTGGCAGGAAGTGGAAAGCTTTAAGAACCCCATGAACAGAAGCAAGCTAGGCAAGTGTGTCACTACAACATAGCAAGCAAAAAGAGATTTATTTACAAAAATTGCCCAGTCTGGGGCAGAATTCTCATATTACATTAATCACACATCTAACAGATGGATAGATATGGTGTGATGCCCAAATAGCACACATAGTACACCATCTGTGATTTATATTAAATGATTAACAGTGTCATCCTAAGCAGTGTACCCTTCTAAGCCCATGAACCTCAAAGGACTTAGAGAGGTGTTACTCTGCGCAGGACTGCCCTATTAAAAGGGCTCAGAATACTCATGGGGGAGTCTGAATCTCATTTCCCTATTCCCGTCTCCTGCTTGTGGTTTTTTCCCTCTCTGACCCCCATCGGCAGTGCCTGCAACCTCTCTTCTTCTCACCCATTCAAATCAAGTCAAATCAACCCAAACATTCTCTAGAAAGCTAAAATGACTAAACTGAGGCTATCGTACCTTGATCACATTATGAGAAGATAAGGGTCACTGGAGAAGAGAATAATGCTAGGAAAAGTTGAAGGCAGCAGTAAAAGAGGAAGGCCCAACATGAGATGGATTGACTCAATCAAGGAAGTTACGGCCCTCAGTCTGAAGGACCTGAGCAAGGCTTTTAATGATGGGATGTTTTGGAGGTCACTAATTCATTGTTGTTGTTCTTCATAGGGTTGCCATAAGCTGGAAGTGACTTGGCAGCACTTAACACACACAAACACACATGCCTCCTGGGGGTATTCACCTTCTGAACCACGCTCTTGGCTGTTTGTTACATCATGTTCTGTTGCTTAAAAGGGTTGGACTCTGTGGCCCCAAAATGTGTAAAATAGGTTTCTTTATGCTTTTACTCTGTTTTCTTATGTTGTAATTCCAATTTTACTTTATATGGATTTTGTATTTTCCAATCTGTAATAAACCTGACTTCCTACTGTGTGTGTGTGTATCTCAATAAAATATAAAATATATATGCCGCCCTGAGCCTGCTTGCGGGGAGGGTGGGATGCAACTGTAATTAAACAAACAAACGAACAAATAAATAAAAGCTTGTCTGACTGACTGGTTAGGAAACAGATTTATTTCCACATGAAATGAGACTCCAGAATCTCAGTGACTTCCTGACTCCAACATTTTGTTAGAGAGTTGAAGTGGAAGGCATGTGTATTAACAGAGATTAAGCAGATTTAAAACTAGTGCTCTCTGTTTGTCCAACAGAATGTGAGAGGAAGTTGGTGGTGCATGCTAAATTGTTAAAAAAATGTAACTGCCATATGTGTACATGCTGCAACAGGTATTTCACCTAACAAGTGAGATGCCAACCACAATACTTGGGGCGGAAAAGAAGGCGGAAGGGCAGCCCAGCTTCCTTGTGTCAGAATTTCAAGCATCTCAGGTGTGGAGAAAACAATCTTTATATTTCTTTGCTCTGACTGAAATTATTTGAGAACAGGTCTAAAAAAGTGGATGCAAAATTATTGTATTTATACCTCGCTTTTCAGCCTAGATTGGCTGTCACTACAGTTTATCCATCAGAAACATGCAATATGAGGTATAGATGAGAGTGTGAGTGTAGCTACAGTCTAGATTTCAGAGTCTGTATTTCTTGTGTGTTATGTTGCTTTTGCTACAACCTGCCTGTCTAGTTGATTCCTTCTGTGCATTTTTTAATTAAAGCCAATTGCAGAACCGTCATAAAATGCACAATCAGTATTCTGATTATGACAGAGAAATG
The DNA here is from genome assembly GCF_001447785.1 of Gekko japonicus. NCBI lineage: Eukaryota > Metazoa > Chordata > Lepidosauria > Squamata > Gekkonidae > Gekko > Gekko japonicus. The sequence continues at coordinate 842,774 of NW_015166435.1, read as the reverse complement.
TAAAGCCCTGTTTTTCTTTCTCCACAGGATGAAAGAAGTTTCACCATTACAGTAGTATCTGTTAGGGCCTAGCAGAAAAATAATAAGATAGCTGTTTTATGACATTCTCATTGCTTTTATTTTGTTCTGTTTTCTCCAGACATATTCTGCCACTCACTGGCAGTTTAAATTCCAGATTTTCCTATCCTTAGCTCTGCGGGACTCTTCTCTATCCAATGCAGGAAGGTGGCAGGCTGGGAAATCAGTTATTGCCATATGAGCACCCCCCCACCAATGAATTTCAGCAACAACTAAATCCTAGAGTAAGACATTTATCTGGATTACATCTGTATGGTATTGCTATCTCATTGGTCCTGTTGAATAAAACTATGGAGGAGGTGTTATTCAATATTTTCCCCAAGGATCTGCAAACATATCACAAATATTTTAGGCCACTTATATGTATATGCATCAGTCCTGGAAGATTCCTTTTGAAATGGAACCTAAACCCCTTCAAAGAATCCCTCTGAAAATGATTTCAAGACTGTGAATTGGCCATGAAGACTGACTGACTGAGAAGATTTTAATCATCCTCTCTGAGGAAGAGGAGGAGGACATCTATATATAAAAAAGAAAGTCCCCTCACAGTAAAATCAACAGCGAGGCCAAACCACTGGACCTAGAGACACCAAATTAGGGGAGAGTGCTCCCATTGTGGCGTAGGTGCTTGCTAAGAAGGGTTTTTTAGAAATTCGACCCCTAAGGGGGTCAAAAGGGGGAAAATGTGCTCCCCCCATTGATTCCAAAGTGGCTGCCAGGCAGCTGTCTCCCTACAGCCCCCACTCTCTGATTGGTCAGCTGCAGAGCTCAGTGTTCTGAGGTAAAACCCCCCAACAGTTATAGGGGACTGCAGAGAGCTAATGACAGTTGAGGAAATCAGGAGTGGCCAAGAACCACTTGTGAGGTGAAGCAAAGCTGCTGGCCCAGCCTCCCTGATGGCTTCCAACACACTCCCCCCACAGCCCCACCTCCACAGGGGCTTCTAATACTCCCCCCTCCCCCTCCTGCACTGGACAGGCAGCTGCCTGTCAGGTGTAGGAGAGGAGGTGGGATGCTTACAGCCACCGGGGAGGTTTGCTCAGCAGGATTGCCTTAGCCCCCCTGATGCCTTTAAATACAATCCCCCCCCCCCGACACCAGACAGGGCAGTGTCTGTCAGGTGTAGGAGCAGGACCAGGGTATGAATGTTTATGGGGAGATAGTAAAGGGCATTTCTAGGAGCCATTTTGATGTGTGCCTCCCTCATGAACCTGAAGAAATGTCCACCACATCACCACTCCCTCACACGAACTCCCTCTCACACCTCTCACCTCTTACTGTCCCCAAGAAAACTCCTGGCAAATGTTGAGCCAGATACACCAACGTTACAAGGAGGAGGCAACTTAGGAATACGGCAAAGACATTTGCACATAGTACTCCTGTAGTGCACTGAGCTGCACAGGCCAAATACCAGCAAGATCACCCTGAGGTGATCAGAACAACAGAGTCTCCATATGAGCAAAACAATCCAGGAACACAAGTAGAGAGGCCATCACTTTCGTGGAAGGCGGCAGGAGTTGACTTAACAGACGACTGCTTCTTAAATGGACAGTTCTATGTGTCCTGCTCCAGAGTGAGCTCACCAAGCAGCCTGGTGATCCTAGCACCTGAGGGCAGAACCACCAATGTGGTCTAGAGAGAGGACCTCCAGTAGAGGCGGGGGGAAGTATGTATGTCTCACTTCATTTCTTACACTACGATCTTCTCTGTTAGAATTCCTACAACAAATGTCACATTTCAAATTTCACATCATCAGTATTATAACAGGATTTACGGAACTTAAATACCATAGTGAAGCACGGGTAGCAGGCTAGTATTGTCATATTCTGATATCAGAACTGGAAGTCCATACTCTTCCTTTTGTGTGAGGAGTGAGAATAAACTTGCCAAGTACTCAAGACTATTTACAGTCCCCTAGTGTTTGCTCTTAAGAAGACAATAGACATAATTTGCTGTTTAGCAACTCTAGCTTGAACAGGGCTGCCAGACTGAACCTGGCAGCCAGTGATTAAAGCTGGAAGCAGGTACACGAGGGGGGGGGGTGCAATGCTGGTGATGTTGCCAATGTCACTACGTTACTTCTGGGGAAAACCCAGAAGTGATGTAGGGAAGATCTAGTAGATGCCAGAAGCTCTATTGTAGAACAGATTCCCCCAGAAATGATGTAGTGATGTCAGTGATGTTGCTGTCCCCCCCCCCCCCAATCCCACTGCTGTTCGCATTGGCACCTAAAGCATTGGTGGGAGCAAGTGGGGGGAGGGACTGGAGCACATGCTGGCATTGTGCCAGTTTGCTGGTGTCTATGATTCTACTATTGAGTTTTTGTTAAACCTAAACCCATGATGTCACTTCCTTTGTGCTGGAAGTGACCTCCATTGTGCCCCCCCCATTGGAATGGCCTGCCCACCCATTCTCCTGGCTTTCCTCAAACTATGCAAAGTTCAGTTGTTCTGGGGGGCTTTTTTGCACAGGCAATAGAGCTGTACTGCAATGAAATGGTTCAGAAAGATGTTTTGATAAAGGGATAAGGACTGTGTTGTGTCTATTGCTGTAAGAATTCTCCTACTATGTAACTTAAGCATCATTTAATGTATTATGTTTGAATGCCTGTGTTTTGTTTCGGGTTTGTTTGAGCTCTGTTTCAGATCTCTGCATGTTTTCAGATTTCTGCAACCCAAACCCTATTGCACTCTTTAGTGGATGCCCCAACCTGTTGATTGTATTTGCTTTATACCATGTAATCCACTTTGAGTCTCAGACCAAAAGGCAGACTATAAATACCATAAATAAAATAAAATAAATTCCTCTGTTCACCTCTATCGGTAGCCTACCTAAGAATCCCCAGAATAAAGATTGAAGACACCCTGAATTCCTCTCCAGAGTTCACTAAACTATTCTACCTCATCTCTGTTTGTATGTTCTGTGAATTTAATGGCAGACATGACCACTGAGTTCTGTTCTTAACAAGAAGATGACTTATCAACCATGAGCACACGAGATATAACAGTAATTAGAATTCTGCAGCTGTAAGACAATACTCTTGCTACACGGTCAGTTCATCACCCTATGGCAAGGTCATTGGGATTAACTCCTGCATGTTGATTTGGACAACAGACATGATAGCTGCTTGTTTGTCTGACCCTGTATGCATTTTCTTTTGCCTTAATTTTTTTGCCCTCTCCTGTTGAACAGAAATCTCGGGTAGTAACTTGAAGAGACCTTCTTCACTGACCTTGGAAGAGGAAAAACATACATACGCACATAGTGGTAAAAATTAATAAGGGGTGCCTTATAAAAAACAATGGGAACTAATCTAATGGAAAATTGAAATCATTTGCGGTTCAGTTTCAACCTGCGGTAGGAGGAGACACATTCAGTAAATCATTTGGAAGCACAAAAATTCTGCTCGCTCTCTTGTGTGACATGAGAGGGAAGTAAAATAGTGTTTGCTCTTTCATTATCACTGGGAATCATCATAAGGCACAGATGAGCAGAGCAGAACAGGCCTGCAAGGATCTGCTAACAGGAAAGCTGGGCCACTCTCATTGGTTTTAAAACTCAACCACAGGCTGGTGAATGTAAATATGGCCTTAAAATGCTTGTGTTTGCAAATGGTGCTGTACCATCACAATATATACACACACTCAAGATATATGACTTGTGGGGTCAATACTGAAAAGTGAGGCTGTTGGGTTGGTTGGTTTGTATGTTGCTAGAAGACCCGAACAAAGGGAAAGTATGTTCAACAGTGGTAACAAAAATATCTTAAGTAGGGATAGCACCTATTATCTTTTGTAGATATTTCACTTTTGGAACATTTTGCTGTGAAAGCAAATATGCTATTTTCATGGTGGAAGAATTTTGCACTATTTTAGCTTGCATTAATGCAATAATTTAAAGGCACAGATGCTTTCTTTGCAATAATATCAGTGTGCATCCATGCCCAGTTACAAGACTCCACAGCTTAGAGGGAGCATTGCCTGAGGCCCTGCAGAGACACTGCCAGCCAGAGGAGTCAATACTGATCTTGGCAGAACAAGGGTATGATGCACTGTAAGGAATCTTCATAAGGAAGCTACCTTCTCCTCCTCTGAGATGATGCAGGGGAGCTTTGCAAGCAGCAGCTGTACCAAGCTTCCCTGCACATGGAACTTCCCCCCACACAAGCCTTGTTCTCCATTTGCATCTTGTTATCTCAGCTATCTGCAGTCTAGATAACCAGCCTAGCACAATCTTGTCAGAGCTCAGCAGGTAAGCAGAACTGGCCACGGAAACTCTTGTCTTGAAACCCCCCTGATGGGGTTGCCATAAGTCAGTTGTGACTTATATAGGGAAATATAGGGCAAAAAGGGAAGAGCTCCAGTTGTGCTAGAAAGCTAGCACATGGAGGCATCTTTGTTTTTGCCAGCACTTATCTGCTTTTAGATCAAGTGTTTTTTGTGGAGAAAGAAAGAATGGGGAGGTAAAACAAAAGTTCAACCCCCAGGAGGTGGTAGGGTGGGGATCCCCCCCCCCAGTTTTTGATAATTTAAAATGCTAAATATGGTGTAAAACATTTTTATTGTTGAATCTTTTATAATGTTTTTATTATATATGCATTTTATCACTATTTTAGGGCAAGCCAAGTGGCACAGGAATATGGATGGAAATATTGGCCAGTGAATAATGAATTTTGTTTCTGTTTTCCCCAAACTTCGGATTTTTCTTTGAATCAGTTAGGCTACTTGCCATCTCTACCTATGTGTGTGGGGGATCCTGAATTTAACCAACAAAGAGAGGGATGCTGGAAGAAGTTGTCCTGTGGTGGGCTTGTGCTTATGGGGATTTCTTATGCCATTCCCACCAGGAAATTTTGTTCAGTCTGGCTTCCATTGACTTTTTACCTAATGCATAATCTCAATTAATCTTCAATTGTGCATATACAGTGCCTACCACGTGTTTCCCCAGTCTCTGCCTTTTAAAAGACTAGTGTGTTCGGTGCAGAGTGGCAGAGATTAATTGCTGGTTTGTATAGGTTTTCTCTCTAAATAAAAACACATATTATTGCCTTGTTCCTCCCGGAATGCAGAAATGCAATTTGATATCAGTTCCCCCAAGCACCACTTAATCTAACCAAGTCTGAAGCATGTCCTGCTCAAGAGGAAGCAAAGACACTGTAACAGCATCGCTTGAAACATATTTTTTCCTGCTCACCTTTAAACAAGCAGTCTGAATAAGAGTTCTACAGAGCTTGGAAGCTTGCACGCTATTATATGATGTTTCGGTTGGTCCTAATAAAAGCTATAGAGAGGGAAGGCAGCATGGTATAGCTGCCTTCTCATCAGATCTCATCAGATCTCGGAAACTAAGCAAGGTCATTGCTTGGAAGTGTAGGACAAGGGATCAATGAATGTGATTTATGAATGTAATTCCTGACATTCCTCCTGTCTTTTATGCTACCAGCTGTCATTGTGCCTTCTTAGGAGCCTGACCACAGTATATTCAGATCCTAGTATTTAGCCCAGACAGAAGAAACTTATATATAATGGTTTTATTCCCTTTTAGAAAAAAGGTAGAATTTAAGAAGCCTTTAGTAGTAATTAGAAAGCAAGAGAATGGAATGCGCTTGAGATTAATAGCATAGTTGGAAAATGCAGCACCCCGGTTGAAGGACATCCGAGAGCGAAATATATGTACTATAACAATAACTGTAGAGAATCTGGATATTCCCAAACAACATCTTGTCTGCCAAGAGTCGAGTCCCATGTGAACTATTACACCTTATCAGGAAACTGCCCAGTACTATACTGAGACAAATGAGTGCTAAATAATACATGAAAGAAGACTTCACTATTTGAAGTTCCTCACTGTTCTGGGACCAGATAAGCAGACCCAAATACTTGTAATTCTGACCAGCACAGGGGTACACCAATGGAGAGGTGCCTGCACAAAGGATGCTACCTATTTGCAACCAATTAGGGATTTCTTGAAGTATGAATTATAGTGATGTCATTTGGGGGTATAAGAACATATGCCCTTCCTGGTTGGGGCAGAATACAGCTTAGTGTCACTGGATGTAAGGTATCCAGTCCTGTATTTTCCTTTTATTGCAATAAACAGATTTTTATCCAACTCCCTGGACTCTGTGTGTTCCTTATCCGACCCCAGGAGCACATGGGGCACAGATTTGTGCATCAGAAGGGAGACGACCAAGGGAGACTCTGCAGGGGAAGGCAACTGGTAAGCCACCTCTGCTCCCCACTTGCTTTGGACGCCCCTTGATGGGGTTGCCATAAGTCAATTGCAACTTCATGGAATATATATGCATAATAAAAGATATGGCAAGGATTTTGCTTCTGAATTTTACTTTGAACTAACATGGCTGCCCAGAATATCTGCCCAAACGCAAGTTCCTGATGTCCCAATTCATTCAAGGACCTTTTCCTGTGTTTCTTGGTCTGGGATTTGCTTTTCTACAAGAAAATCATGTGTGGTGGTGGAGTACCATTTCAATGTCCCAACCATGTGCACTGAGTAGTCATGGCCACATTAATACGCTGCCATGCAGCTTCAAGTGAGAGGAGGCATTTGAGGATTATATTCCACATTAAAGTAGGTTTCCCCAAACCCAGAGCCAGTTTGTTGTAGTGGTTAGGAGCACAGACTCTAATATGGGAGAACCAGATTTGAGTCCCCACTCCTTCACATGCAGCTGCTGGTGTGACCTTGGGTCAGTCATGTCTTTCTCAGAGCTGTTCTCTCACAAGCAGTTCTCAAAAGAGCTCTCTCAGTCCCGCATACCTCACAGGGCGTCTGTTGTGGCGAGGGAAAGTGAAAGGGATTGTAAACCGCTATGAGACTCCTTCAGGTAATGAAGGGCCGGATATAAATCCAATCTCTTATCTTCTTTTTCTTCTTCTACCCTCCCCCCTCACATTTCATGCAGTATCTCCACTACCTCCCCAGTAAAGTGATCCAAGAACAGAAGGTGGACAGATTCACATGTATGAAGGACATTATTTTAAAATATTTTCCCCTTTATGATCTTTTTTTTAAAAAAGGGGGGATTCACTTAATGGGTAGTAACATACCTTTAGTTTAATTGTATTAGCTACTGAATGGGCCTTTTCCAGGCAAAAAAGCAGGATAAAACTAAAGATAAACTGAAAACACCTTTGTCCATGGGGATAAACAGGTCAGAAAGAGGGGTCAGGCAGTACTGTTTGCCCAGTGCTTTCTTTCATATTGTTTCTGCATCCACTGTGATGAAATAAAACCATGCCCAAAGGCAATTAACTCCTAATGCCATGCAGAACAGCATGGTGCATTTAGTCCCCAAATGTGTGTCCCATATGTCCAGTTGCAGAAGGCAACTGCCACAAGTGTTTACAATTCCATTCCCTGGTTTATTGTGCCGATTTGCTTGTGCCAGTGGTTGCATTTGAAGCTTCAAGGTTAGAATCCCTGTGGGAAAGAAAGTGATTTTGCATGGAAGGGTGGTTATTATTATGAAATTCAGAATGTGAAGGAAACAAAGGAATGAGGCCGGGTATTTCAGCCTAGTTTAACTGCAGTTAGAGGTTTTCTTTTTTCCTCCTTCTCTGAGACTGCACCACGAATTACGTTTTGTGACATAATGGTGCCCTCTAGTGCTTTTATTAAGCATGGTATCTTTCGGGTATACTGTTTGTAAATGAAAGAATCATGAGTGTAAAGCTCTGTTGAACCAAACTGTACCATGGTGAGCCAGCAGCCCTTCAAGCTGTACGGAACTGTTCTCCTGTAAGTTATCACCCATGCTACAAAACTCAAAACCTGGCAGTTTCAGCCCACAGGTGTTCTACAAAGACAGGAGGCTTCTGATTCTGATGCTGGGAGCCTGGCCAAGTCATGAGAACAGCTGCCCAAGATGTAAGACAAATGGGCAGGTGGCTCACTCTGCAGCTTTGGGATCTGGCCGTAGCTTAAGACCAAACAGATCAAATGAGACAAGAGGAAGCAGTTTTACATGAGTGATGGAAATGCTTTGAAGCACATGAGCAAAGTGATTTTTGGGCTATGACTGCTCAGCATGGAGTGCCTGTTCCAGATGTGGCACAGTTGGTTTGTTTCTTTCTTTTTTTTCGCCTAGTCAAGCCACACTTTGATGGGGGCATTGGAGAAGGAGCTGAACTCTCAGCAACTGCCTGCACCTCCCTAAAGAAGTCAACCCCATGGTTTGGAGTGGCTGCTATGGATAAGGAGAATGGTCTGAAATGTTGTTCCCTTATTAAAGCTAAGCAGGTCTACACTTGGTTGGTGCCTGAACAGAAAACTGCCTCAGTGTCAGAACAGATGTGACTGCCTAGGAGATCTATAGCTGGATATTCTCAGTGGTATTAAAAGGTAAATCTTGGGCACATTCCGCCTCAGTTCTGACCAGCGTCATGGGAGGGGGGGGTTAAACTTTCCATGCCTGCACATTTCCACCTATTGAAATGGCTTATCCTGTGCCTTGGGAAGAAGAGAGAGAGAGAGAGAGAGAGACAGACAGAGAGAGAGAGACAGAGACAGAGAGACAGAGAGGTTGGCACAACATCAGAATCACCCCCGCCCCCCAAGGCTAAAATGTTACGATATGAACCTATGTTTGTATTTCTGTATAGTGGTGATGCTGTTTGTGTGTTTCTCTAGCATGAATACCTATGCATTGTGTATTCAGGGATTGCTGTTTGGTTGTGTTGCTTTGTTCTGCATCTCATGTTTGCCTAGAAATAGGCTGGCCTAGGGCTGCTGCTGCACATACGGACCATGTGCGTCCCTGGAATGTATCCTGTGATGCTGCATCAGGATAGAGAAGACACCGCGCCATTGCACCCACTCTCAGAGCTATGGAAAATCC